>NC_089046.1:2021428-2321785 GCF_034140825.1 Oryza sativa Japonica Group
ACCGCTCAAAACCACGAAGCCACCGCAAGCCCCCTTTGTCAAGGGGTGGGTAAGGTGGGAGCCGACCCACGAAGTGGACTACCCGAGCCTTAATTACTAGGGGTAGTTCTTCCTTTACTCCGAAGGTGGTGAACTTCAAACCACTCACAACCGGCGCCGGGCCTTCTCCACAATCTCCTTGGAGAGGTCACCAGGCAACACCTCCACAAGCCATCTAGGAGGCGGCAAACTCCAAGAGTAACAAGCAATGACCTGGCTCGGAGATGATCAAGTGCCACACTAGCTCTACAATGAATCAAATGCACTTCACTATTGGCTAATCAACCCTCAATCACACTAAATGGATGAACACAAGCACTAGAGAGTGTGAGAGAGTGTACAAGGGGTATATGCAAGTGAAGCAAGTGCCAAGAGAGCTCCTTGCTGTTGGTGGGGGAGTATTTATACTCCCACCCACAAAAACTAGCCGTGTGGGTCATAATCCCCAACTCAGTGCATTGCCGGTCAGGCTGCCATAGGGTCGCCAGTCAGACCGGACTACTTTGCAACGGCTAGAAAACTAGCCGTTGCAGTGCATTAAATGCACAGACACACGGGAGCCGGTCAAACCGCCATAGGGCGGCCGATCAGACCGACTGGCTGTGGCTCTGGGGCTTGGGTTTTTCGCCCAGAGGCCGACCACCGGTACTAGGCCAGCCGGTCAGACTGGCAAGGTCCCATCGGTTAGACCGGCCAACACCTGCCAGTTAGATCGGCATTAGGCCCTCGGTCAGACCGGCATTAGATAGAGAAGTAAATCAATTTTAATTGTGAACCAAGTCTAAATGCAAATGATCTAATGTGGCATTTTTATCATCTCTTTGTTTAGGTCATTACCCCTCTTTATAGTACGACAAAGCTATGAATAAAACTAGCAAATTTTGATCGCCCAACTCATCGATCACTTAAAATAAAACCTCTAGTTTTACCATCTTTGTTCCTTTTGCTTTGCACCATTGAATTTAGTCCCCGGTGATCATCCATGCATACATATCACGTGGTCCTAACTCAAAATGTATAACTCAAGAAAATAGTTAGTCCACAATTAGCGCTTGTCATTAATTACCAAAATCAATGATGGGGGCCTAGATGCTTCGCACCTAAAGAAACCAATGGAGAAGGAGTAAAGTGTAACAACACCCGAAGGGAGAAAGCGACGCTCACAAGCATTGCCATTGCCGGCCCAGAGGCTAGGCCTTCACCCATTGCTTTCCTACTCTCCCGCGTCAACGAGTGCCCGTCAAATATAGCATCCATCACCAGCTAATCTCCCTTAATGCGCAGCCACCGTGCCGTTGGCCGGCCATCAGAGTAAGGTCTTAACCTTCGATGCGCTCCAGATCCATCCACGCGGGCAAGTTGGAGAGGGAAAGGGTGAAAGAGAAGGATGGATCCCCTCCCCCCCCCCGGGGCACTGGCACGTCTAGTGTGGCCATTAGGGGTGGGCATTTGGTCAGACCGAAAAATTCGGTCTCGGTCTTCGGTTTTTCGATCAGTTCGGTCTTTGCAAACTCAGGACCGAATTTCATCCAAAAAAACTCAGGACCGGCAAATTCGGTCTCGGTCTCGGTCTCGGTCTGACCAAAATTTTTGAGGAGAAAGTTTGGAACGAAAAAATTTGCTAGAGGTGTCGCCGGCGCGGTGGAGGACGGAGGCATCGTCGGCGCGGTGGAGGGCGGAGGCGTTGGCCGCGGCGCGGTGGAGGACGGCGGCGGTGGCGCGGCGGAGATCGGAGGCGGCGGCGGCGGTGCGGTGGAGGCTGGAAGAGGGAGCGGGGCGGTGGGGGCTGGAGGAGGCGGCGGCGGCGGTGGGGGCTGAAGGAGGCGGCGGCAGCGCGGTGGGGACTGGAGGAGTGCGGTAGACGGCTGTGGTGGTAGACTGGTAGGGTTGTATCACTTCTAGGGTTTGTTTTAGTGGGTTTATTGGGCTTCCTAGGTCTATTGGGCCAAAATTTCAGTCATTTCGGTTAATTCGGTTAACCGAGCCCAATAACCGAAATGTCCGAAATAAATTCGGTCTTTTAAGGACTGGGACCGAACAGATAACCGAATTTCTTGGTCTCGATCTTTTCGGTTCGGTTCTTCCGTTCGGTCTAAATATGCCCACCCCTAGTGGCCATCTTGGCGGTGGCAAGCCACCGCTGCAAGAGGACTGACGCCAGGAGATGAGATCGGCGCAGCCTTCGACTCCCACCTCATGGCGTTGCCGCCTCAACCAGGTTGCTCTTGACGAGCCGCTTGGTCGCATCACTGTCACCTCCGACCTCCCATGGCTGTAGCCTCGCCGCTGCAGGCCCACCACAGCTGCCACACCGCTTCAACCTCCGCGCCGCGCTCGCCAGCCACAAGCCATCACACCATGCTCGTCGTGCGCCTCATCGGCTAGCCACCATCACCGCCACCGGACTCGCCATGACAGCCTCCATGGCGTCATCTGTGCCGGCCTCACTGACATTGCCCACGCCTACGCTGGCCTCACGGTGACGGCCTCCATGCCTTCGGCCTCGCCGACGGTCGTGTCGTGCAACCATCGCTTACGCTGTCGTCCTCCTCCGCCACCGACCACGGGAGCGCTTCCGCACTCCACCCCACGCTTCCACCCGTCTGCAGTCGCCGCGAGCTCCGCCACCGTTGCGAGAAGCAACGTAGTTGGAGCCGCCTGCTCGCCATGAGCTTTGTCGCTGCCCGCTCCTGATCTAGCCACTGGAGGGCCAAATCCACCACACCCACCACTCTGGCCGCCAGCTCCCGTGTCTAACACGCATCGCTCAGCAACGTGCGCCGCTTGACCTCCTCCGTGCCCCATCGCGCCGCCACGCACGGCCTTGATCGCCGCTTCCGGCCACGCCAGCTTTGCGCCCCCGCGGTGCCGGCCACGGCCCCTGCCAGATCCGGCGCAAGGGCACCTTATCCAGACAGGGGGAGCTGGATCCATTGACGCTGACATCGGATGCGCGGCCACCCATGCCGGAGCTCCCTACCGCCGTTGCCAGTTTCACCTCTTTGTCCCCCGTACCGGATTCTGAGATTGTTGCGGGGACTGTGCCCCGCCGCCACCCTCTCAGCATGCCGCCCGGATAGTAAGAAATACTCCCTCCGTTTCAAAATATTTGACACCGTTGACTTTTTAGCACATGTTTAACCGTTCGTCTTATTTAAAAAAAAATTTGTGAAATATATAAAACTATATGTGTACATGAAAATATATTTAACAATGAATCAAATGATATGAAAAGAATAAATAATTACTTAATTTTTTTAATAAGACGAATGGTCAAACACGTACTAAAATGTTAATGGTGTCAAATATTTTGAAACGGAGGGAGTAGTAAGAGCGCCTGATACAGAGAGCAACGAGTAGTATTGGATTGTACGTATCACGTGGTTTGGGAAACTAATCTCACACGCACATAAAACTTCTTGGCATATAATTAATTAAGTATTATCTATTTTTTAAAAAGAATGAAAAAATACTTTGTTTAGCTGTTTGAAAAGTATGCGTGTGAAAAAGAAACGAATTCGCTATCGATCTGTCGACAGATTTTCAGTTAAAGATTTATCGATTTTTAGGCCATATGATTTGCGTGGAGATTTGTGCTAACTAATACGATGGATAAAAACACAAGTGCGTGCATAGCGGGGATTGATTCGAAGAGCTCTAGTTGCACTGCCCTGTTAACCGTACACCATAAAGCAATTAAGCCAAGTTGGTTCAAGGGAAAAAAAGTTTATATTGAAGGTATATAGTGATAGTAAACTAAAATTACAATGTAATTATAATTATAATGTTTAACTGAAAATCTGTCGACAGATCTATAGGGAATTCGATCCTTGAGAGCTCATCTGCTCATGTATAGTGTGATATCTACTAGAGGGAAAAGGCTATACGTACTAAATTATTACTAATACTGTTGTGTCATGCTATGTGGCATCTAGATTTTTTATAACTTTCATCTACGTAAATTAAATGGTTGAGATAATTGTTAGTAAAAGTTTAGTAAGAAAAAATTAGTACATGTAGCATTGCTCTAGAAAGAGGCTCCTAACCGGCAACCCCCCACCCTGGAAAGCCCGTGCGTGTTTTCCGATTTAAAACTTTCTATTGAAAAATTAAAAGTCCTATATAAATTTAAAACTTTCAACTTAAAATTTGAAACTCTAAACTTACTTTTAGAATTTTTAACTCGAAATTTAAAAACTTTCGACTCAATATTTATACTTTAAATTCAAATTTTTAAAACTTTCAACTCAAACTTTAAAAATTTTCAACTCGAAATTTAAATTTGTAAGACAAATTTTAAAAACTTTCGACTAGAGATTTGAAAACTTTTAAGTAAAGATTTGAAAACATGTGTTGAAGATTAAAAAAAAATCAGAAAATAACACGAAAAGAAATGAGAAAATCGAAAAAAAAAGCGGGGGAAGGGGGGGGGGGTGCGGCGTCGCGCGACCTCTGTTGCTGGGCCGCGGGCGAGAGATAGGAATCCCTCCCCGCCCCTACACATCCCTCATCCGTCGTCGTCTTCTTCTCCAATCCATCGCCACGGCCTTAATCTGGATTTTGACGTTTCCGATACGAAGCCTCTCCCTGACTACTGCTTTTCCGAGGCCTCGGAGGTGTGGGAAGCCCATGCTGATCAATCGGATTATGAAAGGGAACAGGCTGTTTTAGGTTAAGGAACGCTCCAAGGTTGATTATGTGGCGGTCTAACCTTAGGCGACACGGTGGTCTAACCGGCGGCAAGCGGGCGGTGTGACCAGCGGCGATAGAGCTTTGTCGTCTACTCCGTTCGAAGTAAATCTTTTATTCTACAAAAGATTCTGGGTTTTCAGTTTTCTCTACCATTTATCCACACTTCGGTAGGTTTGTTTAGTTTTGTTCGATCCTACACCGCTGTCTGACACTGAATTTCTATATGTCCCTAATTAAGTTGATAATGCATTCTTTCATGTCTGAATGATTTAATTGCATGCGTGCAGCAAGATCATATGGCTGGATGACCTGAATTACATGCTAACGAGAGACGCAGGAGCTGCTTAAGAGCAAGGCTAATAATATAGCCGACCTGTTGGCTATAAGATTTGATAGCCTTCTCTCAGCCTACCCATATAATAGTTAGCTCTTTACAATTAATATATGGTCCACTTGTCTCTCTCACAGAGTTTCTTGGTTTCTGTGTCCAAGCCGGCTGTAAGTTTACAGCCCGCTTCTTCTCTCTCTCCTCCACCTCAACATTTAGCTGGCTTATAGCCTACTATTATACTTGCTCTAAGAGGAAGTACTAGCAATAATTGCCATAGAAGGGTCATGCGCGAATTATAGTAAATCTGAAGCAACAATCGATCTCTTAATCAGTAGTTTCCTCGCACAATTTCAGAGATGTCTTGGGCCGCGTTCTAAACATCTAAGGGGGTGTTTAGATTCAAGGGTGTAAATTTTTGGCGTGTCACATCGGATATTATATATGGTGTCGTATGGGGGTGTTCGGAATCTAATAAAAAAAACTAATTACAGAATCCGTCAGTAAACCGCGAGACTAATTTATTAAGCCTAATTAATCCGTCGTTAGCAAATGTTTACTGTAACACCACATTGTCAAATCATGGAGCAATTAGGCTCAAAAGATTCATCTCGCAAATTAGTCGCATTCTATGCAATTAGTTATTTTTTAGCCTATATTTAATACTTCATACATGTGTTCAAACGTTCGATATGACAGGGTATAAAATTTGTGTGTGGGATCTAAACAGGGCCTAAGAGCGAGTACAGTAGTAGGCTATAAGTCAGCTTGTAAGCACATGTGGAGGAGAGAAGAGAAGAGAGAAGGAAAGCGGGCTATAGATTTGTAGCCAGCTGTAGCACGGACTCCAATACGTTATGTGTGTATGAGAGATGGGACCATATATTAATGGTGTAGTATATGTTTATAGGTAAGTATCTTCTCTCTATCCATTATATACTAAAAGTCCAATAAACTTCCTACAAACACTATTAAGCTGCCACGCTCCTAATTAAGCCATCACGTGACGTTCTAATAAATCGATAGACCCACTATTCTGTAATAATAAATCGCTAGACCTACTATTTTCAACTATTATATTTATCTTTAGAAAAAAAAAATCCCACAACCCTCCTCTTCTCCCATAGATCCACCCTCTCCTCAGTACGTGCGTACGTACGTATACGTACGTAGTCTAAATAGTCGTCGTCACGGGGCGGCGGCAGCAGCACTGCACGACGCGGGGCGGAGGGCAGGGACGAGCGCCGACACGACGAGGGGCCGAGCATGCCGAGCTGGGATAGAACGCCGTCGGTGGCGATGGTCCAGAGGTGGCTGGCGAAGGAATCAGCCGTGCCGGTGAAGTTGGTGAGGAGGTTCGAGGCCACCACCAGCGGCCGGTGCAGCTGCTACGTCAGGTATACGTGATCATGTTCACGTTGAAGCCGGCCGTGGCGAACCTGTCGCACACATCGTTGGCTGCGTTGGCAGAGTAGTGTGTACATTTTATTATACTTAAAGTTTTATATATGTAAATCATAGATAAATAGATTTATCCGGATTAACATGTCCAACATTGGTGATGAGGGAAGACGAATAATTTGGTTAGTTGGAATATGCACAATATGTTAGATCATCTAAATATCCAATGGTCAGAAATAATGGACTACCGAATTAAGTAAAAATTGAGGGTCATATATTTTGTTTTTTCTCGTAGCCTCTACTATTTTTTTCTAATTTGTATCCCTGTACAATACACATATTCATAATTTCCTATGAGAAATTATCCATAGCTATGACCAATCGATGTCTGCCATCCAATAATATTGTTATAGTATCAATTTTTCTACATAAATCAGTACAACCATTAATTATATATGGTTGTATATGTAATATCTTTTATAACTTAAGTTTTTTCTCTTTCCATATGGAACTTCAAGAGTCATACTCCTTCCGTCAAAAAAAAGTCAACTTCTAACTATGAATCTAAGATGATTTTTTATGGGACAGAGAGGGAGTATGTCTTAGCCTCTTAGGTACCATAAGTTACCAGCCCCAATCTTCAATAGATAATTTTACAAATAACAATTAAATTCGTTTTGTGATGCTAATGAAGAAAATTCATGAAAAACAATCACAATTTTGAAACATTGCAGATATTATTTTGCTGGTATATTGTCCCTATAAGTTTCTCAAATTCGTCTTACATACGGTACATGCCCACACGAATACGCGAGCTACCTTCCTAGTTGTATGAATGAGCTATTAGATTGGCTATATATGATTTGAAGTTAGTAGTTGGGTTATACTATTAAACTTTCTCTAATGCAGTTCATATATTCCTCGTTTTCCGTTAGCATGCTTTTCAAACTACTAAACAGTATATTTTGTGCGAAAATTTTCTATATATAAGATGCTTAAAAAATCAAATAAATTTATTTTTCAAATTTTTAATAATTAATACTTACTAACTAATTATATGCTGATCGCGTTTCTCGTTTTACGTGCAGCTAATCATCCAAACCCAACCACTGAAAAGAACGCGGCCAAAGGCCCTGATCCCCTTCTGTTTTTTGGTTGGTAAAATAGTCTTGCTTCTTGTACTAACTAGGTGAAACCCTACGTGCTGCGGCGGAAGTTTATTATGATAACAATAAGTAAAAATAATCTATAAGATAACTAGACAACGTAAACTTATGTAAGTTGATATGATTTATGATAATTTAAATTTAAATTATATATAGAATGATGATTCAAATATAATAGTAAGGTGATGTTGCTTTATGAAAAAAGAAAATGAGTGAGCTAATCTCGAGATAGTTTGGACCATAGATTAATCATCTAATACTAAAAACAATCTATTGATGTGATTTAATGAGAGAAGAGGGAAATAACATATATATGATATTATAAAAAATGATAAAGAAATATATTGAAAATATCATGTGAATTATGTGGGATTATGACTTAACATGCTTACATTTTAAAACTCTAAAATTTAATAAATTATAATATTATAGATAATATAACTTACTTGCATGATGTTTAAATGTAATAATTATTAGTGGATGATAATGTGGTATATTTGCATGTTGAGGTTTAGGATTCAGTGGGTTATAACTTACATAGGATTGGCGGTACTGCACCGAAATGTTCTTATTTCGCACATGGTCTTCTATATATATCTTCACCATTGCTGTGCCCTTGCCGCTTCTCAGTCTACATCAGGTGTGTTCATGCTTTTAGTAATCTAGAAGTTAATTTGTCGCTCAGCAAGATAGACAAACAAATTCTTGGAATGGATATGGAGACTACTCTTGGTCCTAAAGTTCGCAGAGAAACAATTATCTCTAAAAAAATCGCAGTTTGTAACTTCATTTTTTTTAAGTGGACATTCAAGGTTACAATGAAATTATATGGTCGTCTGTCAAATGTGATGTC
Organism: Oryza sativa Japonica Group; assembly: GCF_034140825.1. Classification (NCBI taxonomy): domain Eukaryota; kingdom Viridiplantae; phylum Streptophyta; class Magnoliopsida; order Poales; family Poaceae; genus Oryza; species Oryza sativa. Next base: position 2,029,908 of record NC_089046.1, read on the forward strand.
CAGATCTAGAATTCTAACATGGCACATATTTTAGTACCATACTTGCTGCAGTTTGTGAAGGAAGATTATTTAAAAGAAGAAAACAATTATTGGAGGGCCATCTGTCTAGAACATGGTCAATTTATTGAAGCTAAGGGATAGGAGAGGTTCAATAAGACAACATGTTTTTGGGCTAGAGTGAGTCGAGATAATCTATACCAGCATGTTGAGAGTTTGAGGTATGTGTATTTAACTATTGATCCTATTGGCTATATCATGAATGATCCATCTATGGCAATATCCATGAATGATCTTTTAGAATTAAATTCACTCCATAGTTCTAATTTGTGGAACAAAAGAAGGTTGGCGATTTTGTCCAGATGTGTTTTTTTTATATATTTAATGCATGAAGGCATGGTCATGGTAATGTAAAATCATGTTACTTGATATGCTCCTTATTGTTGCAAGTAAAAGCGTGTTAACATATCTTATTTGTATTCACTACTACAAAAATGATTTTTCTGTACGAGACCCCTTTATTTTTACAAACGGACCATAACTAGTGGCGTCTGCAAAAATCGAGTAGCATTTTCTCAGACGGCTGCTTAAGATGCCTGTATGGAAAAATCGATTTTCCTATACGGGCCTCTTAAGAGTGCATGTGGCTCACTTAAGCGCCCGCATGGAAAAAATCGATTTTTCCATACGGGCGTCTTAAGCAGCCGTATGCAAAAATAATTTTGAAAATTTTGAAAATAGTGTATCTCACTCATATGAACACCAAATTGGATAATTCTTTTTCCTAAATATTTCTAAAATCATGCTCTACCATGTTATTATGTTCTTACTACTATTATTTTGGCCATTTTTTCTTGTGACTTTGTTTTATCAATTAAAAATTTGAATTTCAAAACTTCAAACAATATTTTTAAATACTAAATGATTTCAGCTGAAAAAGTCATCAATAACAAAGTTGTACAACTCATGAAGATCTATAACTTCTATTTTGGTCATTCTTCATCTGACAAAGTGATGGTAACATTTTTTCAAAATTTACATATCTCTCTTATAGTTTATAAAACTATATAAGAGATATGTACATTTTGTGAATAATCTTACAAATCACTTTTTTGGATGAATAAATGACCAAAATAAAAGTTATAGATTTTGATAAGTTATACCACTTTGTTATTGATGACTTTTTCAGTTGAAATCATTTAGTATTTGAAAATATTGTTTGAAGTTGTCATAATTTGAAATTCAAATTCAAACTGTCGAAACAAAGTCATATAGAAAAATGACCAAAATAAAAATAGATCTTGATGTGTTTTACAACTTTGTTCTTGACAATTTTTTTGATTTCAAATCATTTACTACCTGAAAAATTATTTGAATTTCTTATTTTTAAAATTCAAATTTTATATAGTTCAATCAAACACAGATGGCGAAATGACCAAAAGAAAAATAGTAGATCTCAATGTGTTATACAACTTTGATTTTGACAACCTTTTCATACGAGTTGATTTAGTGCCGTAAAAATCTATCCGAAATTTCAAATAAAAATTTTCCCTCCTCACCACTTCAAAAAATTTTCAATCTCTCCTATCCTCTCTCTTTCCCCTTGATATTTTCTATCTCTCCTCCTATTCCTCTCTCTCACTCACTCTTTTCTCTCATCACTCTCTTTTCTCTCCTCTCTCTCTCGGTCTCGGCGGCACCGTCGACGCTCCCCTTCGCGTGCGGCCGCTCCTCCCCAGTGGTGGTGGTGGCGGCGGCGTCGACCCCGACGACGACGACGACGACGACGTCGATCCCGACGACGACCACGACGACGACGACGAGTGGGTGGCCACGACGATGACGATGACCCCGACGACGACGACGAGTGGGCGTCGACGCGGGCAGCGGCGCCACCAGCATCCCCGCCTCACCGTCGCCAACGACGACCACGAGGAGCTGGGCCAGATCCGGCGGTGGCGGGCCTCGTCCTGCCTGGATCCGGAGGCGGGAGCGGCCAGCGGTAGCCGGAGCTCGAGCGGGCGGCGACGGCTGGAGCGGGAGCGCGGGCGGGCGGCAGCGGAAGCGGGAGCGCGGGCGGGAGGGCGGCGGCGGAACCGGGGCGGCTGGCGAGCTCGGGCGGCGGCGCTAGGGTTTCTTTTTTGCTTTTTTTTTTATTTTTGGAATTTTATTTTTTTTTCGTGATTTTTTCTCTTTGCATGTGATCGTCTTAAGCTCCCGCATGCGAAAATCGGATTTTTGCATGCGGTTGCGCCAGCCGCATGCAAAGATCACGATCTTCGCTGACGATTTGGTGCATGCGGTTGTGCCAACCGCATGCGAAAACCCTTCTCCCCCGTATGCAAAAACCATCTTTGTAGTAGTGATTTGACCATACATGGGTCATTAGCTCTCATATGGTTTTGGTCAGTGTTAAGAAAGTTATCCTCAATCATTAGGACTATAATCATAGCTCTTATAAGGTGATGTTCATTTAAGCTAATTGGTCCAGCAACCAGAGCAAAGTAACTCCCGAGCCCTGTTTTAGTGTTGAAAGTTCATGTAAACAATCTGGGATCACCTATTTGTCGATAAATTTTCTTCTAAAAATTTGACAGATGTAATTACAGTACAATCGTAGCGTAATTACACTATAACTTGCATGTAATTACACTGTAACTGCAATGTAATTTGTATGTAACTTTCACATAATTTTAAACCGTTAGATCTATTTCAAGTTTTTTGTAGGTTAGGAAGAAAAAAGTCACAACACACACGTGAGAGGATTTGTTCCCATGACCTCTATTTTACCAAAATAACATTGTTGTCGAAACGACAACCGCATACGTCGAAAGACGTGGTTACTTAACAGTGGTTGGAAAGAAACGAAGTATATTGATTTCTTGAATTTTCTCCCCTGTATTACATGGCCCTAGGGGGCTATTTATAGCCCCGTTACAGATTCTCACTTCTAGGGTCTAGGGTGTACTGAGGAATTTACATAGTTGCCCTTATGAAAGGGACGTTTACAGGGTTACATAACGTAAAGGGAGGCTCATGGGCCCTTGATGGGCCATCAGGCGATCGCCGGCCCTATGGCCTCTAAGCTTGGTGGGCCGAGAAGGCTACTTCGGCCCTCGCGGGGGCGAACTGGACCTGGCGAAGCCGTCCTTCTCTGGGCTGGATGCCGGGGCGAACCGGTCCTGGCGAAGTCATCCTTCTTCGGCATGGCGAAGTCGTCCTTCTTCGGCGTGCACTCGTGCGACCCTTCGCCTCGCATCATCCTTGGCTCGTGGTCTTCGCCATGGGTTTCGGCAGATTCGGTCGAAGGGACTCATGCCATCCGCCAACAAACATGTTATGGAGAGATATTTAAAAGTTGCATACAAGTTACATTGTAGTTGTGGTGTAATTACATTGAAATTACAATGTAATTACACTACGACTGTATTGTAATTACATCTGTCAAATTTTCAGGAGAAAATTTGTCGACAAATATATAGCAAAATTGAACAATCTTGATTGTAATCTATATATAGCTGTGCAATAAGCTTTTTTGCTGCAACCAAAACTAATTTACATGCTCGTCATTGTTGGCTGATTTTTTTATAAGCAGGAATACAGCCTCAACAACCTATTGTGACAGCCAGGAGCCTCACAAAACAGGATTTTGCATTTTGCAGCAACAACCTATTGTGATTTTGCAATTTTGCTTTCTGTCACAGGTTAGCTCAGAGATTATTATTATTATTATTATTATTATTATTATTATTATTATTATTATTATTATTATTTAGACTTTTTTATTTTTTTTAATTTTATTACTAGATCGTTCCAAAACGTATTTCCAAATCTGAACCTTTTGACCACGTCAGGCCGTGGCCAAATAATTCTACCATGCCACAAGCAGCTGGCGTGGCAGCGTTGTCCTGCCATGCCAGCCTGCCACGCCAGCCACTCTCAATTAGCATGGCCAAAAGGTTCAGTTTTTAGAAATACTTTTTGGAATGGTTTATTACCTGTTACAAATTTCTATTGACTATCATATACGCTGCTAAAACTGTGGAAGCCCAGAGAAAATAGATTTAGCAAACTAATGTAGTACACTACTAAAAAAACGTTTTTCCAGGCGGTCAAAACACATTTTCGCAGGTGGCAAAACCTTCCGCCTGTATCCAAACGACTGTAAAAATCCCTAATTTTTACAGGCGGACCAAAACAGGCAGTAGTTCGAATCTTCCCAAGAGCTGCAGGTGCTATTTTCGCATGCGGGGCTACTGTAGCCCCGCCTGCGAAAATATCCTCAGCGCCAAAAAAATTTCCCGCCAACCCCACCCCTCCCTAGGGTTTCAAATCACAAATCATAAATTCTCACAAATCTCATCCAGGAAACAAAATCCAATCACAGACATTATAAACTTGCAACACAAAAGCATTGGATTCAAATCCACAGCAAGTTAACATCAATGAACATGTAAACTTAAAAAAACACAATGTCATCGTCGCCGGCGAACTCCTCTATTGCATGTGGTGGCCGCCGCCGCCTCCCTCCCCCCTTCGGCCGGATCTGGGAGGGGAGTGTTGGGCAGCGAGCCAGCGACGCGGCCGGCGCTAGTCGTCGTTGTCGCGCGGTAGGGCTGTTGTCGTCCTGCAGTAGTCTTCGTCGTCGTAGCCAACGCCCTCTGCCCGCGCCACCGCCGACGCCCTTCCCCTCCGCCGGATCTGGGAGGGGAGGGGTCGAGGGAAGGGGCAACGACGCGGCCGGCGGTAGTCATCGTCGTCATCGTCGCTCGGTAGTCGTCGTCGTCATCGTCGTTGACGCGCGGTAGGCCCCGTCCCCTCCCCCCGCACCGCCGCCGACCTCCTCCGCTCGCGCCTCCGCCTCCGCCCCCACCCCCCCCCCTCCCCCTCCCGCCGGAAGGAAGGAAAGGGAGGGGAGGGAAACGAGAGAGAGGGGGGAAGGAATGAGTGGTGGGGAGAGGATAAGATGGTAGAGGAAAAGATAAGATAGGACTTAGATTTTTTTTAATGTATTTTCTAGGCGGACCACTTAAGAGGTATTTTCGCAGGCAGACCTCTTAAGTGGTCCGCCTAGAAAAAATGATTTTCACAGGCGGATGACGAAAATCCACCTCGGTTTACATTTTCGTAGGCAGATATTTGGCTGCGAGGATCATACCCGTGTGGAAAAATAAAAGGCCAATGTCGCTAAAAGTCGTTTTCTAGTAGTGGTAACGCTGACCAAATAGAGTAAGAGAGTTTTAAATGATTGCCCTTTTTAATGAAACGTGCACGAAATGTGTGTGATCAGCTTCTTGTTGCATGGGAATCATCGGAGTCCATTTTGAATTACATGTGCAGGTATTGCATGGGTTCTTTATTTTCCAGGAAAGATGAGCATGCTCTACTTATTTATTTACATCTTATATAATTGGACTTATTCTATTTTCACAAATTTTTGGAGCAAATTAGGGATCACAACTTAATTTGGCTAATGTTGATAGTCTGGATTTGAAAATGTCCAGTGGAGAATAATTTAAATTCAGGGAGTAAATTGTGCAAACGTGAATGTAATCCACTAATGACTTGTTGATTGTTATTTTTTAACTAGATGCCGATGGTGATGTATAATCCAATCCTTTTCCTTTCTCACCAGCTGTTGCAACGATCAGGTGCAAGTGCAACAAGTAGCAATCTGAATGTTTATCTGTGTTGAGCTCGAATTAGGAGGGACTAGAAAAAAAAGAGGATCGAGGAGACGAGGATCATATGTCGGAAGACATATAGTATTAGATTAGAACAGCTAATGACAGACTGACAGTGGGCCACACATCATGTGTATTTGCCTCATTAGAGCAGGTACAATAGCAGGCTATAAGCCAGCTATAAACATATTCTACAGAGATAACGGATGAGAGAGAAGAGCAGCGGGCTACAGATCTGTAGCCAGCTACGGCACGAACTCCAAGATATAATGTGTGTATGACAAGTGGGACCAGATAATTATAGTATAGTAAACAACTATTATATAAATTGGCTATTACATTAATTATAAATGTTTTGGAGCTAATAGTGGACTATACTATTAAACTTGCTCTTACGTTACCGGTAATGACCATGCAAGCACATGGTAGCAAACAATACTGGTAGTTTAATCTTCTCTTTGACAGCTAAAAACTTTTAAATCATATAGCAAAATCACAAACAGTTTGAACCAATATTTCCTATTCAAAATATACGATAAAACAAATCTAATAATAAGCATATCTGAAGATCGCTCGATATTTGAATTTGGTGATAATTAAGACAAAAATGAACTTTTTCCAAACAAAAGACCTCAAGTCTGATAAATTAATTACAACCGATCGGTACGAATGAAAACATATAAAGTCTGCAGAGCCAACACTTTGCGACAAATAAAGTCTTACAGTACGATTAAATATGACTGATTCAAGCCAAAGTACTTAGCAGACAACTAAACTACAGCAGAAACAGTTTAGGGATCGCGACCAAAAACTATTACTGTTCATCTCAGGAATCATGCTCCTTTTTGCTGTTACACTCTTCTTTCAGTAGCTATTTTCTTCAGACCATTCTGCCAGTCATTGTCTTTTACCATCGACCTCAAGTCTTGCTGAAGGTTGTTAACACGCATAGCAACCTTTAAGAAATATCCAGCGCGATAGAAAAGATCTTCATGAATAATCTCTTGACTACCATCTTCCTTCCTGGGCTTCTTGGGCCAGAATTTATACTCAATATCATCAACAACGATCCCTAAAACTTGCCCATTCAGATTAAAAACTGGACCTGTGATTAATCTGCTCACAAGGTTCGGACTTGTGTCTCCATATCGGCATGCGAAAGTGAAATAATCCTCAGAACCTTTGTACACACTTTCAGAGCTATCGCTTGCTGCTTCAAGTGACCTATGTATAATAAAACCGGGCATGTTGTGTACGGAATATTTTGACTCAGGGGCGATAGCAACCGCATATGAATGATCAACATCACCTTCAAAGAACTCCACCGTCTTGGAATTGGAATGATAATCAGTCATCAAGATGCATAATTCACATTGTCCGCTTGCACTTTCTTGTACATCTTGTTTTAAAATGAGGGATGCTGACTGTTTAAAACCATCGGAGAAACGGACAGACAGATTCGCAGCAGATGAAGTAATTGAGGACTGGGTGAGTATGAAAGTTTTTTTTTATCACTGAAAATAATCGAACCAATACAGTAATAGTCGATCCGTCCGACTTGTTCCACTAACACAACACTTGGAGAGACATGTTTGAAGACCCTACGAAATTCATTCTCCATATTCTCCATTAGTCCTATACAAAACAGAAAATCATATCAACTAATTATCTCATAAACTAACAACACAATAGCAATTTATCCCAAAAGCAATATTATATATTAGTCCTATACAAACAAAACAGAAGATAAGGTGCTCTCTTTGAGCTCGCGGAGTCCCAAGTCCCAACCCCAGCCCTTGAACAAAGAACACTACAAGGCGCACCGCAGCTCGCCGCATCCGGCAGGTGCCTGTTGGTCGCGGAATGGAGTTTTGAGGAAAGTCAATGGCCAAATATAGTTGCTACACACAGATCTACGGTTCTTCATTGAAATGCAGTTTGGGGGCAAAATTAGAGCAAAACACCATCACAAGATCAAACACCCAAGCTGAGAAAAGAAAATTAACGAAGTGATGAGTGAAGAGCACAACTTACGCGGCAGATTGACCTCCTTCCCTGTCTTCCGCCGAAGCTATCTCTCCACCGGTGAACTGAAACTTGGAAGAACTTGGAAGAGAGGGACGGTGGGGAGGTGGCGACTACACAGATGGCGGCGGGGCGAGACCGCAAGACACTTTAGGGTTGGTGTCTCCGTGGCTGAGGGGCGTCTACCTTTACACTCTTGCCGTATTACATGAGTCGAGCGGGCCGTTTTTTACCCGACGACGATTCAGGCTTGTGTGACCTGATCGTGTTGATGTGCTTCATTGACATTTTGACATGGCAAAAGTCTACCCTAACTCCCTCAAATAGGAATAACTTTATTTTTGCCTCCCTAATCTGTTGCACCTTATTAAGCCCCATCTTTTCGCTTATACTTATGCTTATCAGTCAAAATTTGAATTTTCAACCTTAAATTTGGATTTGATTTTGAGGATTTTTCATTGAACTTTATTTTTCAGCATTTGCTTTTAGATCGCTAAGAACACATATATAAAAGTTTTATTTACAAATTAATTTTCGTAGTCAGCTCCCTCAACAATAAAAACCGGGTATAATACCTCCTCCCCTTCCCACCCCCCAAAAAAAAGAAAAAAAATCGAAAAGGGTGCAACTCTTCTGATGTGTCACGTCCTCGGAAACGTCCTGAGGCTCCTCAAATGAGGGTCTTCACTGTGAGTGCCCTTAGATTTGGCAATGCATGACCGGCAAAATAGTGGTGGCCTGACATATATTGGCAACTCTTATCACAGAGGGGAGAGCTACATCATTCACATCCGACGCTTAAACTCTTCAGAAATTCTCAGCAAACAAAAGATTTGCCTTGGATTCTACAATCTACAATTCTACATTAGTGCACGCGGTTAACCATCCATACTAATAGTGTCAACTACGAGAAGAGTGTCAGCTGAGTAGATAGATTACCACCAGAGCAACTCACTTATAAATGCATTACCCTTCCTGTTCATAAAGCACGGGCATAATTGACGGAGCCAAAAATTTGAAGACTAGAGCTAACTTGGGGCTTAACTAATACTATCCCCATTCCACAATGTATGACATTGGTTAGTTCAATTTTAAACTAATCAATGCCAAACAAAAACAAATAGAGTAATTCACTTGTAAATGTATTAGCCTTCCTGTTTATAAAGCACGGGCAACGGAGCCAAAAATTACTATAGAGACTGGGTTTAACTAATACTATCACTGTCCCACAATTTAGAAAAAGTTGTCAACGATAACATTTTTTTTTGAAAGGAATTCTAGCTTTAAAAGCATGCAATAACTATCCGTAAGCTGTCCATCAGCTGAAAAGAACAAGATCTAATAGCTAGCTAACTATTGATAATTTCAAACATTAAAAATTACATAGACAACATATTCCCATGGAAAGAGGACATCAATAAAAATAACAAACAACCATGGGCGATTACATTAATAGAGTCTACACCCATTGAGTCCACATGCCCTTGCAATCCATAGCCAGTCCAATCAATCGTCTAACTCTGAATCATTTAGAGGTTTTACTACAAGTTCTATCATCTTCTCAGTGGTTATTGCAGCATCCTGAAAAAAGAAGTCATAAAATATAATTAGGTGACAAGCAACAGTTAAGTGACTACCTTAAAAAAGAGCAGAAACAACTCACATTTGGATGCAACCAATTCTTCAAGGCCATGTGAACAGTAGTACTTGATCGAGCATACGCAACTTGGCTATTTGTAGACATTGAATATAGTACTCCAATAACTTTATCATCAAACATCACTGCAGATCCTGAGGCGCCATGTCTTGCAGCGGCACTGTAGACAACATCCTGGCTGCCCATCATTCCATTTTGGTTTGCCGGTCTTCTTTAAAACAAATAAAAGATATTAATGTGGCTACTATATAAGTTAGTATAAACTAGACAAGCTAACAAAAAAATAACAAAAAAAAATAATGTGGCTACTATATAAGTTAGTATAAACTAGACAAGCTAACAAAAAAATAACAAAAGAAAATAACTCACATGACTGATCCAGGAGATACTGAGGGGTCCAAGTTTAAAGCAAACTGTGACCCAAGGATATATCCAAGCTGAACGACATTGGCCCTATGCGCCACACCTTCTAAATCACCAAATTGAAGAATTGGGCATTCTCCACTCACTCCATTAACTTTAATAATTGCAAGATCATAACCCTGATGCTCATATAGCAGCTCAGCAACATAATCCTTTGTGTCCCTAGGTAGTCTGACCTTTAAAGCACCAGAGGGGTTACCTGAGATGACATGGTAGCATGTCATCGCAACATAACTTTTCCTTGTTTTACCAATAATAAAGCCAGTGCCGATGCCATCTGATCCCCTTCTGATTAGCACCACGCTTTTATAGTGGTTACTAAATGTCTCTTGAACTTGTCGCTCAATATCCATGGCAACTCAACTGCAAAATAATAAATCCCAATCATGAACCTATAGTGATGTTCATTTTAAATAAAAACGAAATATGAAAAATCAAAGAGGCGCTACAACTAGGAGCAAACATTTATAGATTTATACAATAAGACAACCTTTTGAAACAAAATAATAAAAAGAAAGCAATTAGCAGCATAGTACTGCAACGAGAGAGAGAGAGAGAGAGCTGCTGCAACAGTAGAAATAGCAAAAGAAAAAAAAAACAGCACAATGATAGAATATTCAATGTCTTAACCAAAGAGATCTCGTTGTTTGACCCTCTATATGGAGGTTGGGATGCAAAAATCGCAGCACTGCAGCGGGTCGTTGAGAGTTATGTTGGTCGGAATTCCCAATCTTGGATTGCGAGAGAGATGTGATTGGATCCCTTCTTGGCCTCTTCTCTATGTTACTCGGGGATCCATTTCCATCTCACTTTGTACACCTCCTACCGTACACCCTCCCTCGCTCTCTGGACAACAACCACAATGGCTGGGTACTCTCGCGCCACCCAAATCGAAGACCCCGCTACCCAGATGAGCCCGCCACCACTAGAGCGAGCTCCTCCCAGCAAGACAACCTGTGGGCTGCTGCTTAGGGTGCTAACATCCGGCAGTGTTGGTGCGGTGCTCAATTTTTGCAAGTGTGCATTAAACAAAGTTTGTGCTCCATTTGATCCAGAGGAAGAGAAGAAAAATGAGAAGGGGAGCAGAGCTAGCAAAGCTAGGATTTAAGGAGTAAGGACCCATGCGGTTTAACTTCCTTGCCAAAGCAAAGCAAAGGTTTTCTTTTTTTTTTTTCTGTTCCACCCTACTCCCTCCGTTCCATAAAAAGTTCATCTTTGCCTCCTTCCGTTTGTCCCAAAATAAGCTTCTCCCAGCCCGATCCAAGCTGCAAGCAAGCGGATCTACAGGAGTGAGCTGCTCACCGCCTGATACAAGCTGCAAGCAACTGGATTGAGCTCCTCTGGTAACCGGACGGAGACTGGCATAGCCAGGAATTTATGGTTGACTAGCCCTACTTCACAATTTCACATTACATGCCAAAAATTTTTGAACATTGCAAGTATAAATTTGGTAAAAAGAGATACAAATATAGCAAATAACATCTTATAAAACAAATAATCGACTAATGAAACAAGCAAGTTCAAAAGGTACAAATAATAAATATAGACTAGCCAAATACCTGTGCGTTACACCAGATTCAAAACAGCAACAAACAAATTACATCCGTGTTGCAACAAATATTAGCTTCTTTGTATTAACAAACAGAAAGAAAAATGGCATAGTTTGTTTCAGTATAGATAGATGACTCCAATTGTGCTAACAATATGTCCTTTGATATGATTACAAAATATGTACTCTTCAATGAATTGTGCTGTCTATGTCATTTTAAATTACAATTAAAACCTAAAAAGTTTGTGGGTTTTCTTTAGTTGAATCAAGATGACAAAAGGTAAATCAATATAAAATTAAAGAACTTTAGTTTATATAGTACTTCAAATACCAGCTAGAGAGTAAAGACTACACAACTATTCTACAGAAGTACAGAAAAAAGCTGACCAAGCACTCAGAAACTTATACTAACACCATGGCCCATATTTCAGTGGTGGTGGTGGTGGTGGTTGGCAGAACCACCAGCTCATAGTATAGAAGTATAGATAGTTCAACAGCAATATCCCCATTTCTCTTCATGTTTTACCAATCCTACAAACTACAGCGGCAGCAAGTCAGCATCCCATTCACTAATCACAGATTAGCAAATGGTAGTGGCAATTGGCAGAAAGTTCAAACACAATGACTAAATGGGAATAATGAAGCTATGAGCTAAACTGCTAGAGGTATAACCTGCAGGAGCCGGGTCGCCGTCTCGCCCGCTGGGAAGGACTTCACAGCCACTGAGTCACACGAGCCGGCAGCCGTAGCGCAGAGGGCAGAGAGCAAGAGAAGAGGCTAACGGCGACGCCGCGACGGGCAGAGGCAGGCGGCACTGCGTCAGTCAGCCGGGGGTCCGGCTGTACCGCTGTCCTCGCGTCCCGAGCTCCCAGCGCCGGCGGCCGCGTTGGTCTGTAGCTGTGCCGATGCGGGCGCAGCGGCGGAGGTCTGCGCCTCCGCAGCTCGGGCCGGGTGGACGATGGGATGGGGGAGAGGCGGAGTGGCGGAGAGAGGAGAGAGGAGAGAGGCGAGGAACGGCGGCGCCGTCACGCGCGTGCGAAGCATCAAGCAAGGACGCAGGCGGACGGCGCAACGCTGTAGTAGTAGGCCCTTGCCCTAGCGGCTGCTTTTTGCCCCAGTAATTGGGCCTGAATATGGGGTAACCCTTGCAGCTTGGGGGAAGAATGGAGGAAAAAGTATACCCAAGGTCCCTCAAGTTGTCATCGAGTTGCAAAATCGTCTCCAACCGTAAAACCACGTCTCTCAACTTGAAAAACTGTTCACTTGATACCGGTTTTATCTGGCGTGACTGCTGAGTTAGCGTGGGTCTATATGGGCCCCATGTATCAGGATGCCACGTCATGTCTCTCTTTTCCCTTCTTCTCTCTCACTTCTCTTCTAGTCTGGGTGGGCAGGCCGGCCGACAGGGTGAGACGGGAGAGGAGGAGGTTCGGCGGCCGGTGGCCGGCGACCTGCGATGCGGCAGCGGCGGCGACCACGCGGGAGCAGGCGGGTCGGGCGCCAGATCGCCACTCAATTGTTTGCTTCTCAATCAGTTCTTTGCTCCTCAATCAGCCCTTCAGTCTTCGTATTCTTTGCCTCCAATCCCTCCTCAATCCAAATGCAATGGCTGCCCAAGCATCATGAACTCATTGATCTGGAATATCCACTCATTGATCGATGAGAGGTGCACAAGTGCATGGATAGCTTCATGCATGTCACCATCGGCATGCAGCGCATCGACGACAGTGTCGTTCCCACGATGATGCCTTCCACGGGCTACGAGCTCACCGTCCACGGTCCCCCTGCTGGGATTCTGCTGGCATCACTTCAGTATCGCCGGCTAGGGAATCAATCACGTACTACTACGAGATAGAGTCAGATTCTTGCATTGCTTCGTCGGCGCCGCCGTGCTCGCTATCAAACTCAGCGACCGCTGCTTCATCCTTGCCATCTCTGACGACATAGCGGACTAACCCATTATCCATCTTGCTATTGGCGCAGCAGCGGCGAGGGTGGCCTTTGAGGAAAACGTTGATGAATCCATCAATTTTAATTAAATGGAACGAAGGGCCGTTGGCGTGAACAATTCAATTCAGCCGCAGATTCATCAATTTTAATTAAAAGGAACCAAGGGCCGCTCGCGTGGACAATTCAATTCAGCCGCAAAACGAAGGCCCGCGCGATTAGTCTTTCGAGACACATGCAGAATACGTAAAACTCTTGAGAAAAAACTGAAACGAAATAAGTACGTGCAACTCTTGTGATGAAGGGAGTACAAAGGATGATTACATATTTGTAGCACAAGAAGGGCATGGAAGACCATAGGCTATATGGCCCATCACAGTGCACGCTCGGACGTCCATCACTGGTCGGATGGCCCTCGGGCAGTCGGGCTCAAAAGGCAGAGCACTTAAACACTACTCAGAAACATTAGTAATAATTTATGAAACCAAGCACTATAATACATGCAACACTAACTAGACAATAATCATTGTGATAAAGTTAGAAACTAGGTCTCTCGACGTTAAACAGGTTCACAAGATAGTGATATGGGGATCAATTCAACACAGGATGGCCTCTTGTCTTCTTATTTTAGCTGCAAGTTTACGTTGGACCAGATCCTCAGGAAGAGTCCAATACGGCATAGGAACCGGCCATCTGCCATTCAGTAATTTGCCCACAATGTAATGTTATCCACAAATTTGTACGAATATTTAACGTGATAGTAGTGTAATGCATCATAATACCTATCAGGGTGAACACTATCATCTCCAGCAATCTTCCAATCAAGCACATCAGATGGATTACCATGGCTATGTTCAGCAACAGCCCTATCAAACACAACAAAGAATTCAATGGAAAATTATGATTTGACTGAACCTGCTTCAACAACAATTCAAAATTAATTGTTCTCACAAGTATTACAGGAGCACGTCCTTGAAACATGATAATTTACAATATCCCCTCTGTTTACTTGGATCAAGTTTTTGGCTTTTCAAAGCCAACGTGGCAGAACTTAAAAAATTAACTTCACAAAAGTCACCAAAATGTTAATCTAGTGTAATATTATGATAATTTACTGCATCATTTTATACATTCAAAACATGAATTTGTACAATATCCCCTCTGTTTACTAAAGGATCAAGTTTTTGGCTTTTCAAAGTCAACATGGCAGAACATAAAAAATTAACTTCAAAAAAGTCACCAAAATGTTAATCTAGTGTAATATTATGATATTTTACTGTATCATTTTATACATTCAAAGCTTAACATTTGAAATAATTACTATGGTCAAAGTCAATTGGTTTAACTACATGTGAACATCACTATTTTGTGACTGGAAGGAGCACATCATCAAAGCATTTGAATAACCAAAAAGATCTAGACATACCCTTTTGTCTTAAAATACTTCAGGATCTCGCGAATCTCACACCATGATAGGAATGCGGTGCCTTCTACACCCTCATCGTAGAAGTTCATGCCAACAAAGGTTCCATCGAAACAAAGAAGAGGCCCTCCAATGCCAGCCTATCCAGGTGAAATGGAGAAGTTATAATTGGTAATGCCAATCAAATAATCATAGTTAACTCATATTCTGATGCAACTATTTACTTCAACTGTGTAGTAGACAAGAAAAATAGAAGCTGTTACCTTAGTGGTTGTACATCCAGAGTAACTAAGAAATTTGCAGTCATGTGTGACAACAGTGGGAAATTGTTGCCCTCTTGCAGCCATTAATCTGCCAGATTCGAAGATACGCCCTACAGCTAGTAATTTCCGACAGTTATGCCCATAAGGTTGAATTTTCACTGGTTGGCGAACACAGTGATCCTTCACACTGACTAGAGCAACATTGTAATGTAAATTATAATGTTGTACTGTCCCTACGGTGCGCAGATTATTTGGAAGCAACACTTCAATCTGCAAGCGACACAATTAAAACTCTTAGCAGTTCATCAAATGAACAGGGATCACAGAATATTTAGAAGCACCAACCCTCAAGTTTTCAGCAATCCTGTTTTCATCACTAGAATCCCTAAGTAAGTTCGCTGAAGTCAGAATAGTGGCACACTCGTTCCATTCAATAAAGAAACCCGTGCATGCAAAAGTTCGTTTATCTCCTGGATATCATAATTTTGATCATTAGTTAGTTATGATTAGAGTACAAATATGAAACCGTAAACAGCACAATACTGAAAAATCACCGTTGAATGAAGCAAGTGCGACAGTATTTTCGCATATGCTAGAGGCAACATCTTCACTTAGTTCACTCCAGACACCTTTACCAAATATGTCACCAAAAGGCTCTTCAAAAGTATAAGCCAAAATCATGCCATCTAGTTGAACATACCAAGTAAAATAGTTGTAAGTGGTACAGTAAGTACAAAAACACAATGCATGAAACTGTCACGATATTTACAGGGTTTTACTTACCTTTCGATTTTGGGGGCTCAGGATAGCCCAAGGATTCTAGATCCCCGTATCGATCCTTGTTAAGAACATCTCTATGTACTGGCGTATCAATATCAATAGTGAGTGATTAACACTAATATAGTATATGATAAGATTCAACTAAAATTCCACACATAATATAAGTACAGACGATCAATATATGATGATAACCCGAGTTGCAAACCACAATATATTGATTCTGCTTAACAATACCCATGAGCATAGGGTAACAGTATTAACTGATTGTCGCTAACTCCATGACAACCGTAAAAAGCTAAGCCCATCGATAGTTATCACAAGAGTGTAAGTGTAAAACCTAAAATTTACACCATTTATGTACAAATACAGAATATTAGAAATAACGATGAATTGCATATACCAAAATACTAGAAGCCTAAAGTATCACTGTGCTCACCTTGATGAGAGCTAGGCATCTCACCGCTGGGACTTTCTCCAACCCTGCAGAAAAATATCAACATGAGTAGCCAAAAGTAAAATTTATCAAACCAGGTCCAGCACAATTTATATGCAACACCAGCATGAATATAATTGTAGGAACAAACAATATAGATAAAAGAGGACCTGGAGTATTATGGATATAAATATTTCAAGAAAGCAAGAGAATTGAACAAATGTTATATAAAACCTCCAGTGTCTAGAGGCATCATAATTCATAGCAGTGTGACCACTAAATCTGGACAAAATGTTCCTTTCTCTAATAAAATTAGACAAATATCATTAAACATTGAAACATGTGACTAATCTAGTACAGGGAGGTAGTGTTATGTGCCAATAGGACAGAGAAACATCTTGGTATAGGTGGGAGAGAATCATGTTGCATTATGGGAACATAACACATTGAAAACTGCAGAGGAACTACAATGTCAGAAAACCTACAAAAGGAACAACACCCAACTATCCAGATTATAGCAAAACCTAGTCCCATAAACTGTTTGGCATAAAGAACAGCTAAATTCATTAAATCACGTATGGCAGGGAGAGAGCAGGATATGTGTCCCATTCAAAATATGCAAAACATACCAGACTTCCTTCAAAGCCTCTAACCGCGCAGCAAATCTGACCTCATGATCGAGTATACAATTCACAAGCTGGTCAAGAACTCTATCCCCTGGCACAAATACGGTTCCCTCGGTAGTGAAGGAAAGGTTCATGCCAAGAAAGTCCCCATCAAAATCAAAAAGTGGCCCACCTTCATAAACCTGGCACCAAACAGAACAGGATTACAGGCAATACTAGTTGCATTGGACAAAATAAAGTGAAATGGAACAAGAAGATATGTAGGAAAAATCATCATCTTATTGCCTCAGAGGTATAAAACAAAAGGGATTAAATATTTTTGTTGTAATGCAAGCGTGTACCTCACAGTAGTAAAAGAAAAGGTGTACCTCAGAGAATTTACAAGTGGACGACATAAGATATCCATTGTATGATTCACCAATCAATACCCCACTTGTGGTCATTAATTTGCCAGAGATATCACGGCCTAGAGCTACTACCTTGCTATGCGGTACAAATTTCTGAACATTGTTGAAAGGCACAGGACGAAGATCAGGTAAGTTCTCCACAATGACAGCAGCCATGTTGTGATCTAAATTATATTCTCTCAAAAACCCTATGACAACAGTGTCTTCATGGTGCACTTCAACCTATAATGAAGAATCAGGTGAAGAGTAAGCAATGATCACAACCAGTCAACTACCTTATGTAAGAAGAAAAAATAGTAAAGGATGATTAGCAGCACCAACCTTCAAGTTATCATGATCTTTTCTTGCGTCATTAAAAGCTTTAAGCAAGCTTGCTGAGGTCAGCAATTTTATAACATGTCCATTACGGTGTACAGCTATGCCCGAGCATACAAATAACATTGTGTTTCCTACATAAGATTGTGATTTAAATCATTCATAATTAGCGGTGTTTATATATATGCCTGGAAAAGTAAGAAGGGTATAACAGCACATATAATCACCATCGTGCAGGGCAAGTGAAACAACACTTTTGGACAGATTAGATGCAACTTCTCCACTGAGCTCACTCCAGAAGACACCTTGATTCGATTCGCAGGGCAAGTCACCTAGTTACATACAACACAACCGTGAATGCTCAGCAAGAGATATAAGAGACATGCAGAAAAGAGGAAGGACCAGCAAACCTGAAACCAAGGACTCAGCTATCTCTCCTTCATTGCAAACTATGTCCTCCTTTATTCTATGCTTCTTTGAATACGTCATGACAAAATCAGTTTTTTCATCCCTCTTCAAGTTACTTCTGAGATCATAACGACCGCTCCGCATCTTCTCAGCACTGAAGCATAAGTTTTTTTAAAAGAAAAAAAGGTGCAAAATGTGGATCAGAACAGAAAAGCAGCACCATAAAACTAACACGGATTTACTAATTAAAAGGTCACAAATATAGGTTTTATGTCAATGATGATGACTTTCCTGTAAGATCCAAAATCAACTTTACAAAAGTATAAAAGAGTAAATACTCTTCACTCAATGAGTTTGTTGGACAGGACTCAAAACAGTTACCAGAAAATATACAAATTTTAAAATCCATAATGTCATTAGAATTAAGCACAATGTTTCCTTGCAATATCTTTTTCAGACCTCCAATTCACAAGGGGTAGATCCGTAGATGTATCGGGCATAGACAACGATAATGTTGATAGGTGTCTCCAAATATTTTCTTAGCTCAACTATTGAAATTTGTACCAGCCAAGGGCGGGGCCATGGGGGTTCAGTTGGGGGAGGGGGCAACCTAAACCTAGCGTCCAAATGATGAGAAGATAAGGCAAAAAGAAAAGGTGCGGTACAACGAAAGCGAGGGATGAGAAAGAAATAGGATGTGCGTCGGTACGGGTGTGCTCACCGGAGGGCGGAGGCGGAAGCAGCACGACGACGGCACCGCTGCTCGCCTGATGGAGATCGGCGGAGGCGGCGACGAACTCGCAGGAGATGGGAGTCGAGGCCGAGGGAACGGGTAGATCGACTTGGGCGCAAAGATTCAGAGGCGAGAGTATGCGGTGGACGCCGTCGGCGCCGCCGCTCCCGATGATGGAGATCGGCGCGGGAACCCGCGGGTGAAGGGGACGGAGAGGTCGACCTGCCCCGGCTCAGCGGACAAAATGGTTCTTATGTGCAATAAGGTCCCTCGTTTTAACATCGAGTTTGATTCAGATCATTTGTAAACGATAAAGTCCATTTTAACCCCCCACAACTATTATGTTTATCTAAAACACGTCCTTTAATTTAAAACTGGATTAGCTACAGTTCGATGGTTTGGTCCTTGCTGCCTCGTTTTCTGTTTATTCATCTGATTAATCTCCATTATAACCTACGAGACAAAGTGATTAAGTATATGATTAACGAGTAATATGCTGCATATGCATTGGAGCAGTGTTGTTGTACGCATGGAGCCCGAGCAATTGCCCGTGGTGCCCGGCCGCTGCCTCCGCTCACTGGGTATGGGTGTAATATTTTACCCGCGGACACGTCCGTCTGAAATCTAAGAACATAGCGGGCAATAGTCGTATATTATTATTTTTCACGGATAACCCATGCCTGACCCGATACTTTTGTATTAGCTAATTTTAGCCCATCTCTTCATTCTTGTGCCCCTTTCTCTTGGCCCATTAGCCATATACAAACCCTAAACCTAACTCCCACTTCGCATCCTCATATTTTCGCTTATATTTATGCTTATCTGTCATAATTTAAACTAGTATGGTGGCCCGCGCAGATTGCACGGCTAGTACCGTTATATATTTTTTCACTTATTAACATATCTATTTTCACATTTTATTATTAAAATATATTAAAAATGGCAACATAATTTTTAAATTCTATATGAACTTGACCAAACTAACCAATGTGTAGTATTCATGTTGTATTGTATATATGTGATAGTTATAATTATTTTTTAATTCCTTATTTTAGTTACTCCCTCTATACCATAATATAAGGCATGATCAAACTTGACACGGTCTCTAAAACTATTTTTTATCTTATAATTTCTCATATACTATAAGGTCTGTAGTAACAAAATTATAACCATTTGAAAGTAAATCCAAATGTTAATCCAATGATATAATTTTTAGCAAGTAAAATTCAATTTATATTGTACTAAATATTGGTCAAAATGTTTTGAAGGTGGAATGTTAAAATGCGTGGACGCCTTATATTATGGGATGGAGGTTGGAGGGAGTATTTCTAAATTATATTCCTATATAGACTCTAGAGTAGTCTAGACTCCTCTTCCAATATTTCTTTTTTTTTTCAGTTTCAAAGTTCTCCTATATTCCTTTTTTTTAATTTGAAAGTTATGTTATTTCCATATTCTTTATTTTCAAATCCCGAATTACAATTATTTTTATATTGATTCTAAACTATTCTTTCCATATTCCTCATTTTTAAATTTCAAATTTCGGTTATTTCTAAATTGTATTCATGTATGGACACTATACTCTTCTTTCAATACTCCTAGTTTTTAATTACGACCTTCAATTATTTCTAAATTGTATTCCAATAGGTGCTCTAGAGTCTAGACTCTTCTCTCAATCTTTTTTTATCTTGAATTTTCGTTCTTTTTTAATTGTATTTCTATATGAACTCTAAGATATACTATTATTTTTTTTAATTTTTGACTTTCAGTTAGTTCTAAATTTGTATATGGACTTTTGACTCTTCTTTTAGTATTCTTTTCTTAAAAAAATTGAATTCCACGAAATTGTATTCCTATTTAGACTCTAGACTCTTCTTCTAATATTTTTTATCTTTAACTTCGAATTTTAGTTATTTCTTTATTGTATTTCTATATGGACTCTAATCTCTACTTTTAATTTTCTAATTTTTTTATTTATTCTGATTTTTTATTATTTCTAGTTTTTATGCCTATATGGACCCTAGTCTCTTCTGCCAATCTTGTTTATTTTTAGTTTTGATTTTTTGTAATTCTAAATTGTATTTCTATATGGACTATAAAGTCTACTTTTAATTTTCTTATTTTTTTAGTTCTAACTCTGTTTTAGTTATTTCTTTATTGTATTCCATATGGACTTTAACTCTATATTTAACTTTTTTTCATTCCAAATTTCAATTATCTCTAAATTGTATAACTATATGGACTCTAGTCCCCTCTTCCAATATCCCTTATTTTTTAATCCTGAATTTCAGCTATTTTTCAAATTGTATTTATAGATAGACTATATTTTTTTCTTTTCTCCGAGTAATATGAGAATTTATAGGCTGTGAGAGCGAACGTGGAGGCTCCTGTATTTATATGTGGACTCTTTTTTAGTTTTATTTAGTTTTACTTATGAATTTCACATAGTTTGAATTGTATTTTCTACTTTTCACTTGAACTCTCATTTTTTTTCTTTTCTAAAAATTGTATTCTTAATGACTCTCTCAATTACTATTTTTTTTAAAAAAATCCATTTTCTATAATATTTTTTGAATCTTAATTATAGGTATTTATAAATTATATTTATACCTATATTATTTTGAGACAAATTATAGAGGCTAGAAGTTGATATATTTTGGGACGGAAAGAATATTATTTAGTTCTAATCCAACTTCAAACTATTTTTATATAATACTCATACATGAACAATTTTTTTCATAATATTTATTTTCTCTCTCCAAATTTTAGGTACTTATTCTCTTAATATTATCTATTTTTTGCCTAAATTGTATTTCTAAAGGTACTTTTATCTCAATATTAATTATTTTTAAATTTTAATCCGAGTTTCGGATATTTCTAAATTGTACATCTACGTAGACTCTTCTCTAATTTTTATTTATTTTTTTATTCTGAATTTTAGATGTATTGAATTGTTGACCACGTGGTTCTGTTTGGACTCTTTTTTTCTCTAATTATTATGGATTATATTATGGGAGTTTCTAGGAAGTGGGAGCTAACATGGTGGCCCTTTTTCCTATTACATTAAGATAATATAGATATATGGATAAATACAACAGGGGAACCGTATCCTCTGACATTATATAGTAATGTCACAGTGTGACATTCCTTAATCCGCTCCATCCATTCTAAATCAATGGCCACATATTAATTGCTATCTAACTAATCAAACTAATTAACAGATTATGTAGGTGTGTACTTAATAGGTGGGAAGGAATTTTTTTTTTGTTAGCACTAAAGCAGTATCCTCATCTTCATTAAACATTAACCCATCGGCTTGTATATTCAGAATTGCGCCGTTCTGACGGAGATACCTAATTATCATCATGTGCTAGTAACTTGCGGATTCTTCCACCAGTCAACAACGATGTTTGTCTCTTGAAAATGCAATATTTGATCTAGGGACAATTTATAACTACACAATCCACTAATTAGTTTGATTAATTGCATGCCAAATAATCTATGACTGTTGATTTAGAATGGATGGTGTGGATTTTTGAAAGAATGTCACACCATGACATTATTGTGTAATGTCAGAGGATACGGTTCCACTACAACAGGAGTCTGCACATCTGAACCCGTCATCAGAGATTCGATTTGTTGCAACGGAGAGAATAGAGATAAACAGTGAGCCAATATTGGATAGTACCTGTCACATACATGCACGCTTGTGATTTGTGCTGTACACGGTTACTGTAGCCAGCTTAGGTAATTTTTTTCTTCATTGTCCAATCGGACATTGCACACATAAAACGTGATTTTTTTCTAAAAGGAAAAAGAAAGATTAGGTTTTCCTTTTTTTTTTGTTTTGGACAGATTGTCCGATTCGAGTTTCATAATATGCCTTTTTTTTCTTTCTTCAGTTTTTAACTAATCCTAATCTAGTTCTATTTTTCTTTTTTCTTATTTTTTGGATTAATGTGAGAATTTCTAGGTCGTGAGAGCGAACGTGGAGGCTCCTTTTTCTATTACTTTATAGATATAATAAAATTTCAACCTTAAATTTAGAGTTCATTCTGGGTTTATTTTATCGAAGTTTATTTTTCAGCCTTTAGTTTTTGATCGTTAAGAACATGCATATAAAATTTTTATTTATAAATTATTTTTGTTTATAAATATGTCATTTGGCTTATTCCCCGACCAATCAACTAGAGCAAATTCTACATAAATATCACTTACATTACACATGAACAAATATTACGTCAAATCTGGTCATTATGGTCAATACCAAGCGGAATTTGGCCGGAATTGGCCAGTATTATTTGCACCGGGAGTATGCCGCTCGCTGTATACCCTTTTAATTAAGAGGTCTTTTACAGTGCTTGGAAGGTACCTGAGGTACCTCTTAATGAAGTGTTATCCACCGTTAATCTTCAAAGGGTAATTTAGGAACAAAATTTTTTACACTGCACAAATCCATTCACCAGGAAGGCAAAGGGTAATGGGTACTCGAGCAGGTCGATCATGCACATTGATGAGACAATCAAAATCGATCGAACATCTTGAATGATCGAACTAACAGCAAGGCAGTCAATCTCATCTCAGGTTCGGATCATCAAATTAATCAGAAGTTTCAGAAGCACAAGGGCCTCAGGCTGTCAGGCAGCCGAGATCACAGCTACAGGATACGAAAGAAAAACGACACCAACTGACCAACTAGTGATGAAGCGATCAAGCGAACAATCCAATCCTGCAGATAGATTGACCAGATCGATCACCGGAGATCTCAAATCAATTGACGCGGCCCTAATCAGAACACCTCCTCCCGCGCCATCCGCCATGGCGATCATGGAAACGAGGTCCACCGCTTTTGCCATTTACCGAAAAATAATTTAATGAAAATCAATTACTCCTTTCACCTTTCGTACCTGGCCCACTCCTTTAATACCTTTTTTCTAGTACCTTCTCTCTCTGTCCGTTAGATCATTATTGATCAAGGGTTCTAATTAATTTAAAGCATTCCAGAAGATCTCTTTAAGATTATGTAGGTGGCGAAAGGATACATACGGGCTATTCCGGGCAATACATTTATGTTGTTGAGTTCGTTTTAGAGTTTGGCAATGACAATTTCGTGACACAGAGAACAAGACAAAACCATTATAAACTTACTTTTGTAAGTTTATTTGATCTTTCGAAGAAATAACAGTTCTTATATAGGAATACACTGTTTAGCAGTTTCGAAAACGTGCTAATGGAAAACAAAAAAGTTACACATGCCAAACATCCCGTGGGTTAAAAAAATGAAGATATAATATGGTATGATTATACGTTTGCATTGCTTGCTGATGCAGGTAGGGTATATTGGTATGCACTTCCTTCGCTTCAAAGGCCGTGTTTAGTTTCAAAGTTATTCTTTAAACTTTCAACTTTTTCATCACATCAAAACTTTTCTACACACAAACTTTCGACTTTTCCATCACATCGTTTCAATTTCAACCAAACTTTCAATTTTAGCGTGAACTAAACACACCCAAAATGTAGATACCTTTTGGGTTTAAATATGAACTACTCCGTTCAAACCTTCATTTCAAAATGGAATATAGATGCCTTTTGGGTTTAAATTTGGACTAGTAGCAGCATATACGCTCGGTGCACCATGGACCAGGCAGGCTGCAACGTCACTGTGCAGAGTAGAGTACAGAGCAGACCAATAGGCAACGGACCGAATCAACACACACATATCAGGTCAGAAGATGCGGGTTCACTGTTTCCATGGGGACAGGGCATGGAGGCCAGCTGCAACGAGTAAAACAGTGACACGTAGCTTTGGCACCTCGCCCAACCCAATGTTTCCTTCCTGGAGACGGGGGTGGAGAGTGGGAGAGAGAGCGGAGAGACCAAGCCGAAACCCCAAAACCAAAACCAAAACCAAAACCCGGACCCAGGCAGGCGGAGAAAAACCAAGGACAAGGAAACCCCTTCCCTTTCCTGGAGAGCACGGGTGATGGAGAGTGGAGAGAGCAAGCCGAAACCCCCAAAACCCTCCTCCACCTCGCCGCTGCGCGCTATGTCCTCCGCCGCCGGGGACCACCTAATCCTTGGCCCTCCCGTCGCGGGCCTCCCCGTCGGGAATGCGTCGTCGTCAGCCGAAGCGGGCTCCACCTCCACCGCGGGACATGTCGCAGGCGCGGAGGTCGTCGAGCACTTGCAAAGTGGCGCCTTTGGCAACCCCTGCCTTAGTTTCTTCGCCCTCGTCGACAGGGACACGCCGCCCCAGCACCTCCGCGACCTCCTCGCCGCCGCCTGGGAGCACGATGCCCTCACCGCGCTCAAGCTCGTCTTCAACCTCCGCGGCGTGCGCGACAACGGCAAGGGCGACAGGGAGGGATTCTACACCGCCGCGCTCTGGATGCACCAATACCACCCACGCACGCTCGCCGGCAACCTCTCCGCGTTCGCCGAGTTCGGCTACATCAAGGACTTCCCCGAGCTTCTCTACCGCATCATCCACGGCGCTGATGCACGCAAGGTCGCTAAGGCCAAGTCCAAGGCCTGAGGGGGCGACCTCGCCAGACTGAGCGGCCGGAAGCGCGCCCGCGACGACGACGACGACCCTACGCCTGCGGCGTCTACCGATGCGGTCCAGGTCCAGCCCCAGCCCCAGCCCCAGCCCCAGCCCGACCACTTGCTCGCCGACGCCGTCAACCTGGAGACAGAGGATGTCGTGGGGGAGGCGCCGGTGAAGGGCAGCCCCAGCAAGAAGGTGCTCAAGGCGGCCCGCCTCGCCAAGTTGGCCATGAAAATATACCATGAAGATGACAACTATCGTCTCCTCTTCAACTCCATCACCAGTTTCTTTGTGGACAAAACCTCCGCTCCGATCTCGAGCACCACAAGTCCGGCAAGCTGTCCAAGATCGGGCTCACCGCCAAATGTTGTCCCTCACCAGACTCGTCCTTCGACCAATCCACATTGTTATGTGAGGCCATCGCTCGCGGTCTCTTTCCACGCGAATCAGACGCTAGCTACGCCAACATGAAAGAGAAGCATTACATCTTCCTTGTGCGCCGCCGTCTCCGCCGCGAGGTTCTCGTGCCGCTGCGTAAGGACCTGGAGCTGCCCGAGATTTATATGTCCAAAAACCAATGGTCTGATCTGCCTTACGAGCGCGTGGCCTCAGAGGCCATGAGGATTTACGAGCACTTGTTCAAGAAGCACGATGAAGGGCGCTTCACGGCGTTTCTCAAAGACCACAAAGATAGCCGCGAGGCCGCCAAGCACAAGGCAAAGAAGGCGGCGCCCCAGCCACCCCTTCTGCAAGACATCATTACCTCGCTTGGCCTGGCATCGCATGCCAGCAACATCAAACGAAGGGAGGATGCTGCTCAGCAGTGGCGCACTTTGGTCGATCATCTCCGTGGGAAGGGATCTCTGTGCAATTGTATGGCGGTCTGCGACGTCAACAAGGGGGGGCTGGTCAAAAGTGAAGGCCAGAAGTTGTTGAAGATCTGTGTGGGGCTTGGATTCTTAATCTCTGAACTCAGTTCGCCTCCATGGACGAACTCGGTGCATGCCTTCGCTTCAAACTATTTCCCTCTTGTGCTTCCTGTTGGCAGCTATCGGGAAAAGTTGAATTTTATTCGCCAGATGCCTTGCGAAGAGAGGTTTAACCTAAAGAAGGTGTTTGAGGGGATAATTACAAGGGCAGTAACGAGTGGTGTTACCCCGGACAATATGGTGAAGACCATATTCATATTCACAGACAAGTTTTTTGAGAAGGCATCAGTGCGTCCGGTTGAGCTGATTGAACATGAAGATTTTAATCCATTGTCGTCGCGTCCGTGGCATGAAGAATATCGGAGGGTGTGCGAAGAATTCAAGAGGGTAGGCTTTCAGGACGTGGTACCTCAGATCGTACTGTGGAACCTTAAGGGGCCACGCTCTGCAGGCTTAACCGCAACTAAGGATGGAGTCATGACACTTAGTGGATACTCGGATGAGTTGATGAGATTGTTTCTTGAGAACAATGGGGTGGTGGAGCCGGAAGATGAGATGCTTGATGCAATTGCTGGGGACGAGTACCAGAAACTTCAAGTGATTGATTAGGATAACTGGTCTAGAGGTTTGAGATTATATGAGTGACTAGGAGATCTATGTTTATCCTGACTCAGTAATACCTTTTTTGTGTTGGATGCATGAAATGTGACTTCTGTTCGTGCTTAATTAGTTTCTCGTATGCACTCATTTTCATCTATTTGTTTAAATGCAATGCTCCATTTGGTTGCGGAAGTTTTAGTTTTTAGAAGGGATTGAGAGTATGGAATGATGGTTATTCTATTTAGTTTGAGGAGCTACAAGTTATAGTAGAATAAGGATGAAGAATTAAGAAAGGAACTCCATACTCTTTAATAGTAGTAAGGTAGGGGGTGAGAGTTGAAACGAAATTAATTACTTCTTTAAGTTTCCTAAGAAAATCTTAACCATATATTTTCACTTAAAATCCCGTCTCTATCTCAATTTGTTCGCATCATCTCTACCAAACAAAATAATAAAATTAAGAATCAAATTCTCATATTAATCTCACCAATTCTCTCATCTAAACTCTTAATTCTCTTCCCTCGATTTATCAAACAAGTTCTTTTCCAAGTGTTCCTATACGCGTCACTTCTGATATGGGTGTGACGTTTGTTCTTATACTAGTATTATAATTTGGTGATAGTGTAGTCTGATTATCGAAGATATGGGTGTGCTGATGTTTGTTTTTATGCTACTTGGTGATACTGTAGCTAGTCTGATCATCGAAGAACTAAAAACAAACATTTATATCTTAACTCAGTAATTAGCACGGCTCAGTTTGCTATAAACGGTGATTTTTTTTTTTACTGAAACAGAAAAGGTTAATTTACATCGACCAAAGGAACATCACGATTTTGCAAGCCAGCTGAAAATTAATGCTTATATCTCAAGCTCGTCTGTTTGGACAGATTAGGACCTGTAACCTTACGGGTTGACTGACACAAAGTTACTGCAAGATGGTGATTAGACAGAAATTAACGATAGTTATACTCATTTGACTTTTTCGCAGTATTGTTTTTCCATAACTATTTATGACAGGCATCTTCTGTAAATATTTTAAATGACTTACTGAACGCATACATTGTCATAGAAAAAATGGACATCTTGGTAATGTTTTTATTTCATCATAGAACAAAGCGAATTTCCTACTGTTCTATTATAAAAATGGAGATACCACATATTACCGCTGTTCCAGATCGAAGGCATGGTCATCCTCATCTACTTCTGTTCCAGATTGAACTGTACAGGGCCAACCTTAAATGAACGCTGGAGATTGCAACCGCCAGGTGTTCATGGCACTGTAATTCCCAGTACACATACAACTTTACACCTCCCGTGGGATAAACTAACAAAAGTGGCTAATAGCTTCTTCCCACTAGGTAGATCATCATCATAAGGCCCGCCATCATCTGTTTCATGATTCATCTTTCTCGCAAGTATCTTATTAATTTTGTGGAGATCATTTGTGAGCTTCTGGTCCTTGTTCTGCTTCCTCGTCTTCCTGCAATCCTGCATTTCCCTCCAAACAGGAATGCAGCCTTTGGCATGGCTTCCGGTCGTTATATTTGGCCCACTCCTCAGTCCCACCTATGCAATAGTACAACACTTAGAATGAGGTATGGAAATATAGGGCAAAAGATGAAAACGGTATATCAAATATGAGCTCAAGAAATCCGCACAGCAAGGGAAACAGGCAAAAGGTAAGGACAGATTCACAGAATACAGTACCCATGTCCATCTTCGACTAATCATCCTCATCATCGCTCCCTGAAATAAAATTAGGATCTTTCTCCATCCAGTGCATCCTCTTCCCTTAGCCGCTCAAGCCTTCAATTATCATGTTTGAAACAGAACCAAAGAACTCTTTATCTGCTTGAGTTATCAAGCTTTGGTTCCTGGGATATAGATGGGTCTGCTTTGTTGCATGTACTGTTCCGGATAGGCCATCTGTTGCTCACCAAACTGATAGCCTGACAACTCTTCTTGATATCCAGCAGTTACCATTCGGACTTGAACAGTATCGTTTCCAGTGACATCAGAAGAGACGTTAACTTTTATGAGATACAGGTCAAGATAGCACAAACTAATAGTTAATGGCAATTTCAGTATAAGATCATGACCATGGGCAAAAAAATATTTAGTTTGTATCAATCATTCAACGTGCATAGTTCAAATTTAATTTGGTTTGTCTCAAACTTCCAACATGCAAAATTCAATTTTTACATGTAGCATTGTGGAACCGAAGTTACTGAACATTAGTGGGATTACCGGTTGTGGCCAATCTTGAGCAGGGTCAGATGGTGGGACGGGCTTGTAGACAGGTTCAGCAAAACAGGATTGCTTCTAATGGTTATGTGGAGACTCATCCATACCTTCAGAGACAAGGCTGATTTATTTGTTAGCAGAATAGTCAACTTCATCTCCAACAAAATTGTAATCTTCATCTTCTCTAGCAATAGGCTGTTTCTCACTCCTGCTGAAATATGAAATTATTATTTTGAAGGGGTGGTGGCGACAGCATATGCTTTTGAACTTGATGTTTCAGAGTAGAACCTAGTTTGGCCAGGTCCAGCTACCTCATCGTAGTATAGCAAGCATAACAAGAATCAAGATACCTAACTTCAACAAGCAAAGCAAGTGTATATGGATGAGAAAGTACATACATTACAAATAAATTAAGCCAAATAATTAATTAACTCATGCAGAATATAAAGCAAACGAGTAAGATATGGCCATAAATTATTCATTAACAGAACTTGCTTCCCTGTTTCCCTGAATCAGCAAAGAACAAAGCTAGTAGGACTGTAGCAGTACACAAAATACCCAAAATTGAACCAGCATCGAACAAAGCCAGTAGTAGTACATAAATACCAGGAGTTTAATTCTTGACAGAAGATTAGGGAATAATTGAAACAAGACTCAACCATCTTGGCAAAAAGTATAAAATTATACTTTCTATATTGCTCAAAATATAAACACTCAGATTCCAAACAAATTATTTCAGTATATTTTCACATACTCTCTTAACCAAGAACATTTTCCTATTGTCAGTTAGTTTTTTAATCAACTTCCGCTACACAAAATGCATTTTAATTTTCAAGTAACATACCTTGAGTCCCTTTCCTTTATCTTTTTCTTTAAGACTTCCCCAGATGATCCAAGTCAAAGGTATGACATGATTTTAGCAATCCTGTCAAGTACAGAACCATCCACACTGACAGTAACCATCTCCCGAAGAAGCAAGAAGAATGCCGAGGAAAACAATAATATTCAGGAAATCTCAACGTGGTATATGATGTATTTCCATAATACCTCTGGAACAGGGCAATCAGCTTTGCTCCTGTGAAGAGTTGTCGGAATATCATTGGTAAGTCCATCCTCCTGGTTTCATTAATGAAATTAATCACCCTACCACTTAAACCAATAGTTCAAATCAAAGAAGCGAATGATGAAAAATTCTTTCATCATTCATATCTTTCTTCTCTTGTTTGCATGTTATGAAGTGAAGTGGGAGCTTGAGCATGTTGATCGTACTGCACTCCAGGTTAAAGCAGAGAAACAAACAACAAAACACATCATAGAATGCAACATAGTCATGCAATATGAGTACTGTAAAAGCCAATAAACACAAGCAATGCTATCATTTACATGCTAGTATAGAATAGATAAATTAGAAATTGAAATAGCAGTAATGTTTTTTTACAATATAAAAGCACCATGGTTAGTACAGATGAACATGGATGAGTGATGAAAATAAAATGAAGGAAAATGGGAGAAGAGCCAATGCCTATAATTTGCACTTCGCTCTACATGACTATTCTGTCTGCAGTAACATGTAATCAACCACACACTCACGCGCATGCAATCATGTAAGCACTAAAAATGGGAACATTTGAAGGAGCTACCATATTGTAAATAAATGTCATGCGATCAGGAAGAAGCATTTCATTTAACTTTATGATGCTTTGTGGCTTTATGATCCATTGATAGACGTAGTGCAATGAACCAAGAATGGATTTAGTGTCCATATTATATTATATGGTCCATCACATAAGAAGCAAACATCAATTAAAACTAAAAGGAAATATACCTTTACAGTTGCCGTGCTGAATGAGATGCCTGATCTTCTTTTGTTGCCCTCAACAACACAAGTGCACAGGCTAAATATATAGACCATCTACTTAATAACTAACTTACAAAGGTGTCTGCGTCCAGACAAGGGTGAAGGACATGAGGCGATAATTTCATATTGGTATAGCTCAAATCAAGAGATGCATGCAACCAATTATTGTATTATTCTACAAGGTGGTAATGATGATCCTCACAATAGTGTACATGAAATAATGTTTCACTAAGAATGATCCAGCAGCCACTGTAAAACATATGTCTCATTTTTATCACTCGGAATAAAAATAAAGAAGGCATTAAAGAAGCATCACCATACAAATCCAACTACTTAGTTGTGCATAATGCTCTCAAGAAACAGGTTGGAAGAATCATGAATAACAGAATAATTTGGCTTGGCAGTCCAACAAGAGAAAAATGGATCTCTCTTAATCACCTCCAATTAAAGAAAGAGGACTGGCCCTAAAAGAGGTTGACAACTTGTTGTGTCATAAATAAACAATGGAATCAACTCCGTAATTTCCTATACTGAAGAAATATGACAGCAGTAATCACTCTTACCAATATATTACAGCATTTGAAATGAACCATGAATCTGACAGGTTGTCCACAATACTACGGATTCTAAACTATCAAGAAAAGGTATGATCAAATGGTATGGAACACTGAGACTAAAACAATAGTATGGTGGGGAGTACCTTGGCTGTGTATCTTTCCCACCCTCTGTGTCAGGCCTACTTTTCTATTTCACTTAGTACTTTGTGAAGTAGAGCATAGTCCAATCCAATGACCAGATGTGTATTTGCATATCACCTTTAAAACACAAAAGGTGAAAATTAAATGTCAATCAACATGGTAGTTCAAGCATCTGAGTCTTCATTTTCACAAGAATATATCATATGCTCTTAGAAAAAATGTCCAACTACAGTATCCACCATTAATATTCAGCTCTGCATAACTGACTGACTCGGTCCAAATACCAAGTACACACTAGCCCCTGATATTTCAAATTAAAAGGAAGTTAACAATCAAGCGAGTGTTCACTCTTCATAGTTCATATTCCAAATAAAAAATCTGGAATTGCTGCAGTATGTGGACATAACACAGTTCCAAAGAAAGATTCAATTTCTCATTTCCACAGAAGTCAGAAGCAACTATGTCATAATTTCAACCACTCATGCACATGTATGAGAACATGTCTATAAAGTACAAACAAATAAAGCAAGAAAAAAAAGTTTATAGCATACAAGCCAAAGTGACTCCTTGTCCCCAAAAGGATGAAAAGGATATAAGACTGCTGCACAACCAACCTCCAAGATATTTGTTTTTCTCAATAGATATTCTGTGTGCATCTGCAAGTTGTAATACCAATAATTGCTGAAGTTAGAGTTCCAGAAGGGCATATGATAAACCAAACAAAAAAAAAAGTCAGACAAATGAAACCTGTGGCCAGTAACCTTAAATCAGTTCCAGGAGGTGCCACAGCATGAAATGAACCAAGCTCTGTATGTTCATACTCGGGGTTTTGATCTCAAGGCACTCCTTAGCACGATCATGATACCTGGGTGTCTCTGGTTCTTCCTTTTTTTTTACCAGGAAACAGTAGGGGAGGCCCCTACGGTATATTAAAATTATATAAAAGAGTAAAGATTACAGGGAATTTACAAAATGTCTATCCATGATTGAACAAAAAGTTTTTTATCATCTCTAAGTCCAACTAAATGTAGACTTAGGTCTGCCTTGAAAGCTCGCTTCCAGCTTGAAGTGGTAGGTAAAACGTTGTTGAAAACTAAGTTATTCAGGTGTTTCCAAATATTCCAGGCAGCAAGAAGAAAAACTTCCATGAAACAAAGATGTCCAAACAGTAGCCACTGATGCAAAATCATATCATGAAAATTCAAGTTGAAGTCCCATTGAAAGCCAATATAATTCCAGCAAGCAGAACTGAAGTGGCAGCTGGAGAAGAGATGTTCCATAGTCTCCCTTTGCCCAGCTTGACAGGATTGACATAGGAGAGAAGCACTGGGAGGTTTGCAATGTTTCCTGTCAAGAAGATCCATTGTGTTCACTCTGCCCATAATGTTCTCTGGTTCTTATTTCTTCTCCTCTCTGCATGGAAAACCAGGGAGAGCTAGGTTAGCCCCACTAACCTAATATCGAACAAGAGAGGAATGTCGGAAGTAGTTTGGTTGCATCAGATTTATCAACAATGGGTTCCCATCATAGCAGGGTAGTGCCAGCGAGAGAAATCATCAAAGCAGGGAGTGATGATTTTTATTGACCGCAGAAAAATGATATGGCACTTTGGTGGCCAGGTTTGATCTCTGGTTTAGCCAGGGTGTGAAGAAATCACTCTAGGTCAACGAAAAAGAATCTCATTATCACTCACTACTTGAACATGACTACAGATTTTGCAAGCTTGACTTGAAATGCTGCAAAAATGCATGAATTACCTCGTTACTACAACGGATCTGAGTACAAACAGCTACAATGGATTTGAGTACCAACTACCAACAGCCGCATTCCCCTAAGTGTAGGGAAAGCATGGGTCCTAGATATTTCCCAAACTTACTTGCAACTGCAAGGATCACTTCTTCAACCAATCCTATGAATTGATTGACTCACTCAAAATCATCCATCCTGGAGAATAATAAGTAGTCAAATGTAGATGCATGTGTCATGATCGGAGGAAAGGGTCAAATTATTTATTAACAAACAACTGGTCACTATAAAGGTTATGTGTTCCAGCCTTCTCAAAACAATTAGCATTTGTTGATATTTACAAAAAGAACACAATGTGCTCTTTTGATCATCATAACTCCACGACAGTAAATATTTTTTTTCTAGCAAAACATGTGTTTCTCCAGTCCTTAGATTTACTGCTCCTAGATGTATGAATGAAAGTCAATCAAAAAAAGACATGGGTATGTCAAGAAAAAAAATCCTAGATTAGTGCTCAGGTATAGTATTGTCATTCACATGAGCAAGACAAACTACAATCTATTTTATTGGCAAAATTCAGAGAGATCACATCTAAACATCTTGTAAATGTAAATTTTAACCAATCCTTTGATTTGATTGACCCAGTGCAAAAAGAAAACAATGTAAAAAAAGACAGATCAAATTGGCGGCAATACCACTGTTTTTGTCGGATTGTGGAGGGTGGACTACCACATGCATTGTAATTACACCTCCTGGAACTTCTACTCGAACACGGGACTCCACAAGTGTCCGGTTATTCTCCAATATCCTTCCGGCATTAATGAGCTTCAGGTCATTGACAGTTTTTGGAGTTATTTCCTTGTCTGTCATAAAAATGGCAAGAACAATCCCTTGAATAAAATAAATTTGGAATCCAATAAGGATAACAAGTATGAATTATGATTAAGTGAAATCTTTACAAAATTACAAAAGATCCCTTGAATGCAGGTCAATCTGAGGACCTCCAGAAAACATTAATTCTCATTCATAATCAATCGAGTGTCTCAGAAAAACAGAAATTGCACCATTTTCAAACTTCCAGTTGTAATTCAGTGTGTGTGCAGTCAATGAGGGCAAAAGTACTGCAGGAGGAATATCTTGTTTGCAGATACTTGTCTAGTTTACTCAGGCAGGAGCACCTCACCCAAGCATTGCACATCAAGAAAAGAACCCATGTCTAAGTGTGATAGTCAGTTTTTTTTCTCTGACAATTGTTGATCTATACATTTCCTCAGTTATACAGAAAATCAGTGGTCCAATGATATCAATGTAAACAGACACCCATTTATAATCAGCATCTTTTTTTGGCAAAACATCAGCCAGACTGTCATGACCCGAGGACATGAGTACATGACGGGATAAACACTGCCGGGAAGATAGCCGGGCAGCGTCGGCTCCTGGAGAAGGGATGTAGATTTAGGCTAGGGAGAAGAACACTGTTGAGAGGGAGAGATTAGACTAATTGATATTCGTTGTTTAATGCTAATAGACACAATCCCATCCTTATATAGATGGTATAGCTTGACCCCTAAGTAAGGATTCAATCTAATCTTATATCTAACTGAACTAATAATCTTATCTCTAACTTAATTGATATGGGCTGATCTAATCTTATCTCTAACTGAACTAATAATCATATCTCTAACTTAATTGATATAGGCTGCCTATGGGCCTCTGTCTTCCGGCCCAATGACCATGACACAAACAAAAGGTTGCTATTAGCTATGCAAAAGATTCTGCTGCCTGTCAGTAACTTCAGTGTCCCACATGAGAAGATAAATGGGGCCCTTGCTGATCATTATGCTTAAGTGTACAAACAACCAGATCAATCATGTGTTCGGTAGTGTCAATAGAAATACAGCTGTGGTTGAAATCATGATAATCACTTCCATGCTGATGGTTTCACGCAAAAAAAATGATACATTAGCAATTGGTGTCCAGAGTTCATCGTTGCCGACTAGTCGTTTACTTGCGAATGGCCCAGCAATCATATTGACGCAAAGGAGCAAATATATGTTTAGTTCCATAGGGCTAGCAGAACTTACCTTCAGATAATGTAGGAAAGCAAATAGGTACACGAAAAGCGCATAATACTGTTATAAAACATGGCATTGTGCCATCTTCTTTGAGTCTTTACTCGAATTAAATTTGAAAATATACTGTTCATTCATTTTTTTTCGAAATATTCAGGATGCAAATTGTTTTGCAGAAATATACCATCGATCTCGCACAACCGTTGCGCAAAAGGGCGAGACCGC
Source organism: Oryza sativa Japonica Group (assembly GCF_034140825.1). Classification (NCBI taxonomy): domain Eukaryota; kingdom Viridiplantae; phylum Streptophyta; class Magnoliopsida; order Poales; family Poaceae; genus Oryza; species Oryza sativa. Next base: position 2,065,497 of record NC_089046.1, read on the forward strand.
GCAGTCTCGCGGAACGGAAGAGCGGTCTCGCTGATTGAAACAGCGACACTGTCTCACTGATGCAATGATCTCCACTTTTTAATTAGTGATTAATTACCTAATTAACTATTAACTAATAATATTTAGTGACTAATTATCCTGATTAGTGATTAATAATTAATTAATTAATCGCTAATCATGATAATTAATCACTAATTGAATCGGTGGCAGTCCGGTATCGCTATTTCAATCAGCGAGACCGGCTTTCCCTGCACGATACCGCCCACGACGTCATGCTCAATGGTTATGTGAGATCGACGGTATATTTCTGCAAAAAGATTTTCATCACGAATATTTCTGAAAAAAAAAGTATGAACAGTATATTTTCAAATTTAATTCGTCTTTACTCTACATAGGGCAAAGGAAGACGACATTGTTTCTTGTTTGGCCCATCATCGCACTTATTTATGATCTGAAATTCCGAATCATTGCCTAAAATGTGTCTTTCCGGTTCTCTGCCACATATATTCTTCCCACAATACAATATCCAAATTCGCGAGGTCAAGGTTTTTTTTATGGATGATGCAAGTACACTCAGAAGGGGAATTATCAAGTTCTAGAACACTGTTGAAGCTACGGGGAGAAGGACTAATTGCGCGCTACTCAGTTGGTCAGAATGTCCATTCAGAGAAGGATAAATTACCGATTTAACAGTCATCGGACACGAGCAAAACCACAGGAGAGGGTAGGAACAGGGAGGGAAAGAAACGCCCACACAAACACCAGGCGAGAAAAACGACGGCAGATCAGGTCACAAGCCCTAGTGTTTTCATCAAATCAAATATGCAGCAGATCAGGTGACAAAATCCATCTACTCTATCAAGAATCTCCTGCCTGACCTTGCGGCCACCGAGCGAGGATGAACTCCTTGAGCGCGGAGACGGTGGTGGAGAAGGCGGGGGCGCACGCCGGCGTGTGGAGGGGCCGCCAGGGACGCTACGGAGGCGTGGGCGCGACATGGAGGGGACGCGTAGTCGGTGCGTCGCGAAAGTGGCGGAGGCGGCGGGATGAGAGTGTGTGGGATGGGGACTGGGGACAAAGTCCGGATGCGGAGCGATGCGCGTCGGGGCCTCGGGGGAGCGAGAATGCTACCTCGCTAGGGGCGATCAGATCTGATTCTCTTTCTCCACCTAGTTTTCTTTTTTTTTTTTTAGCACCGCATTACTTTCCTATTTTAGTAAATTTATGCATCTAAAGTTTGTACACCTCAAGTTTACACATCTCCACAATTTTTTTTAAAAAAACAAAAAGTTAGAAAAATTTATGTATAGAAATACTATATATAAAAAAATTGAATTCAAATTCAAATTTGAATCGGATATGTAAACTTTGGGTCTATAAACTTTATATGTATAGAAATACTATATATAGAAAATATTTGAATTCAAATTCAAATTTGAATCGGATATAATTCAAATTCAAATTTGAAACGGGTATATAAACTTTAGGTCTATAAACTTTATATGTATAGAAATGCTATATATAGAAAATATTTCAATTCAAATTCAAATTTGAATCAGATATAATTCAAATTCAAATTTGAAACAGGTATATAAACTTTAGGTCTATAAACTTTAGGAGTATAAACTTTAGATGTATAGAAATACTATATATAGAAAATATTTCAATTCAAATTCAAATTTAAATCGGGTATATAAACTTTAGGTCTATAAATTTTAGGTGTATAAACTTTAGATGTATAGAAATACTATATATAAAAAATATTTGAATTCAAATTCAAATTTAAATCGGATATATAAACTTTTGACTTATAAACTTTTGGTCTCTAAAGTTTAGATGTGTAAACTTGAGGTGTATAAACTTTAGGTATATAAATTTACTAAAATAGAAAAGTAATGCGGTGCCAAAAAAAGAAAACCAGGTGAAGGGAGAGAGGGGGAGGTGGGGAGCGAATCTGATCGCTACCCCATCCCCAGGGCGATCGATCGCCCATTAGGCGTACCCTCGGGAGAGGCGTGGAGGCACGGATCAAGGGGATTGCGTCGAGGAGATCTGGTCTATTTGATTCGAAGATCGGATGGACAGGATTGGCCGTGCCTTGTCTAGGTACGGAACAAAACGTAATGAGATAAGAGTATGTTTGATAGAGTTTTAACTCTTAAATTTGAGATATTTAATTATTTGTCACTCCTATAAGTGGTAATTAATAATTTACCGCTGTACTCATATATGTCACATATACATGATGGCCTATGCGTCATTGACTCTAAGTGGTGGCATGCTCGTCACTACGACGCAGGCCCGCAGCAAGGGCAGCGAAGCAGATTTGGTGGCAGCGGCAAGGAGGTCGATGGGCATAGGCAATGTTTGGCGATAGCCCTCTCCTGATCCAGTGGTGCGACGACAAGTAGGTGGCGGTGCCCTCCCGGGCCTTGCGTCGCTCCGTCATCCCAAGAATCTGCAAGAACCCCAAGATGCAGATTAAAAAATCGTTTTCTTTTACTGTTCTTGAGCTAGCAGAAAAAAGATTCGGGAATGGTTTAGTGTTTGTGAGCTCAGTTTGCTAACAACGTCAGAAAACGGCTTAGTGTTTGTTGTCCTCGAGAAAGCCCATGAGCAAGGTGTTGAATACAATAATGTTGGGGAGCACACTAGCATCCCCAAGGAGGACCTCCCGACAATAACCGTCGAGATGATACACTAGATGCACTCACTGGTGGGAAGGCCCACTTCCTGCGCCATCTCGGCGAGCACCACCTTCTGAGACGCCAGCTCATCCCGCAGTCCACGGGAACGTCGCCGCCGGCTGGACTTCGAGGAGCGCCGTGGCCGTGTGTTATATGCCGCCCTCTCGACGGGACGGACAACGCCAAGACGGTGCTCCCTCCTGGCATCTATCCCCTGTCACTCGCAGGGAAGAGGCGAAGACCTGAGAGAAAGAAAGGGTAACTGATACGTGGGTCTGATATTTATTTTTATTGTTTTACTCACTAACATGTGGATGCTATCTAGGTTTTTTATTTTTAGTGTCACGTCAATACTACATGGGATAAAGATTAAGTCAACCCGCCACGTAAGTGCCACGTATGATGACACCGCTATTAAAATCACCAAGGGACTCTATTTGCATCGGTTTTAGAAGTTGGGGGATGCGTTATACCCGGTTTTACGGTTGAGGGGTGAGATTCATCCAAGAGCAAGACTTGTGGGAGGCAAAATAGACTTATTCCTAGTAAGTAGCACTAAACGACCAGCCCACAAGCCCTAAACAGTCCGTGGTACCCTCCCTCCTCGAAGCCCACCAGACCAGCGCACACGCACACGCACACGCACACTACACTCTCTCCCTCGCCCCTGAACCGAGCGCCGCCGCCTCTTCTCTCGTCTCGTCGTCTCCCTTTGCTAGCTCCCCCCTCGCGGCGAGCAGGCGGCCGGTCGGCGGTGCCCAGCCCAGAGTGGGCGCAGGCCAAGGCGGAGTCTGGGCACGCGCTCGTCAACTGTTCCCTCCTCATTCGTCTCCATCCATCCATGTCTGGATCTGGTGCGGCCTAGTGACTGGCTGCGCGGCGGAGGCGCTGGGCCCCTACCGCCTCCAACGAAGTCTCTCGCTCCACGCCGTCGTTCCCTTGCGCTTCCAGCACCTCCGCCTCTAGCCCGCCTCCTATGGATCCGGCGCCAGATCCGGTGAGTGTTTACTCATTTACTAGAAAAATAGACGCCCCAGTTGGCGCCGGTTAGTTTATGGCCCTTGCATATTATTTAGAGCTCTTCTATAGCACAGAAAATAATTTGTATAATTTTTACATGGGTTAGTTATTTTTGTTACTATCTAACTTAGTTTAATTCCTACAGAAAGTATACACTAAAAAGACGTGTTAATGGATTGTAAATCAAAATAACATAGTAATAATAATATATGCTTGCCATTAATTTTGTTGGATTGAGTCTCTTTAAGTTTGACAAATAACTATATATACTATTAGTAAAAATAAAAGGAAGGATATGGTATCTCGAAATTGCTGTGATTTGTACTTTTCTATATGTATGAGAATCTATCGGAAACTAAATATTCTTAAAAAAGGATTTTTAGGAATGCAAAGTTTGATACAATATTGTTACATAATTTATATCATTTAATTTTGTTGTTTATTGTTTCTTTCTAGAAATATACTCTCTCCTTCCCAAAATATAGCACATTGGCCATGTCCAAATACATTAGTAGAAGTTGCTATATTTAGGGACGGAGAGCGTAGTATATTATAAATATAGTCATCATACTTGTCTCAATTTCTGAAATTAACCCATATTATATCGTATTTATCTACCATCTTTACCTGTAGTATATCTTATTTGTCGAATGATTTTATGCGTTATGTTCTTTTGTTTTTTCTTCTTTTTCCGTCCATGCGCAATAAGCCCATATGTGTATATTGGGCCATACGGTCCTAGTAGAGAGAGCAGCCAGGGCCTGCCTTCTTTCTCTCTATGTTTTTTTTTCCAATGGTCAATATGTCGTTCCACCTTCCGGATTGATCTAGAGTGACCAAGTGCGAGAGACATGATTTCACCAAATCTCTTGCAATTTGTAGTGCCAAATGGACAAATAGGATGCCAGCAAAACTGTCGGCTTTAGATTAGTAGATTTATGCTTAAGTCAGGTGGATCCCAGAATCACGGAATCGGCAAGTGTTTCTATGGTGCCTTGGCTACCCCCCCCCCCCAACACACACACACACACAAACACACAGAGAACTGAGCATCCTGAGCAACTAGTGCCTACTACAGTACCGTATTATCTAATTTGACGGGTCACTACATAAGTACATAAATTGTCTGTTTGTGCCCCAGGTGTATAATGGCATTTATAGAAGTGTGGTGAACATTGCCATCGAAAAAACTCCAGAAAGAACTATTCGGCAAAATGGTATTATTGTGGAGTGTGATCCGACCTATGCATATATTGTAGCAGATGCTCGTGCGTTTGAGGGAAATATTGCAGCTGATAAAATCACGGTTGACTTTCCGGGGGAACAATGCATAAAACCCCTTCCCAAGCACTGTAATATTACAAATGGATTGGTTGGAATCTATTGCTGTCCGGGTGATGAAAAGTTCAATACCGATCTTTTTAAGAGGGTCGAAATGTGCAATCAGCCGCTTCAGATGTCCGAAGCAGTGTATGTATATAATGGCTTATATGGGCAACTAATTCCAGGAAATGTCACACATATGTATGTATATCATCCCTGTCATTTTCAGCTTAATCAGCAGATTATTTGCTTCGTGCTTTGAAAAATACGTTCTCTCAAAAAAAACTTCTATTTCATTGCTTAACCACTTGTTTTAAACTAATATTTGTTAAGTTTATTTTTCAAAATATTTGATTTATTATCCATATAATCAAGTAAATAAGCTACAGCAATAGTCGTCTATATAATAATAAAATGCTGATTTTGTTTGTGCTCAGGACATTGAATGGACATGAGTTCTCGCACAACTGCGCGGTGAGTGTTTCGGCAGAGTTCGGGACTCCGGTGATCAACAAGAATGGAGAACTGGTGGGGATGAATTGTTCACTTTCATATCATCTTACTGCCAGAAACATTTCTGCATTAGTGGGTACAATTAGGGATATTCAGAATACTCTACGGAATAGAGTGTAATTACTAATGGGAATGAAATGTTTGGTTTCATATAATCATTGCCTCTGCCAAAAACATTTCCGCATTAGTAGGCACAATTTGGAATATTCGGAATACTATATGGAATACAGTGTAATTTCGAATAGTCTTGTGGTTAACTTATTTAGCATTAGATGAAACCTGTAATCCGAGACTATATTCTATCTCATGGATTTTATTTCTCATACTACTGTTCACCTACATTTATTGCCGATAATAAGAATGGAAACAAAATCACCATTATGGATTTTTTGCCGTGACATTCACAAATCACAATGATACGTTCAAATATTTGAAGAGGGTAATTTTCTTACGAGTGTCTTCTCATCAACCCTCGCTTTGATGGAGAGAATTGACATTCTACTATTATCAAAATGAGACTTCGCCACGAATATCACTCAACTGGGGACTTAACCGTAATATTATTTTCTTTCAATTAAAATAGTTTTGTCCCTATTTGTTGATTAAATCATCAAAATATCTCCATCCTTTTGCGTCAGCAAGGTAGCAGTAGCCTGGGAGGGCAGGGTTCATGCTGCCCCCCCCAGGGGTTTTTAAGTATTCACCGCTCTTACGGAAAGACACTAAGACACTCTTCCAAATTTCTTTATATAAATGCCACAGCAGAGAGAGCTACTCTTTATAAATTACCAAATTTACCTAATTAAAATGAAATGTCAGCTTTGCAAGTATGAAATGAGACTTAATATGACTCTTTTACCCCTAGGTCAAATCAAAGTAATACTATTTATCATATGGGAGAAATTATTATGGGCAAATATTCGTTAGAATATGAGAGAAATTATATACAAACATATGAAAAATATATTATTTATTATATCTAAAAAAAATGTTATCATGGACCTGTGAACATGTTAGCTTAGTAATATATATTGAACTAGCGTGGATGCTTCGGTTTTGTATGGGCGTGACCATGTTAAATCTATTATTATATTGTGTTGAATTTGTTCAAACGAATATTTGCTCATGATAACCTTTTTTTATATATATGATAAATAGTGTTTTTATATGATGGGCTATACCCGCAGATGGTATTTATAGAGTGTTGTCGAAATAACAACTGTATACGTCGAAGGATGTGGTTACTCAACGATGGTTGGAAAACAGTAAAGTGTATTAGATTGAGAATTTTTCTTGGGATCCCCTTTACATGGCCCTAGGGGTCTATTTATATCCTTGTTACAGGCCCCCCTATTAGGGTTTAGGTTTTACAGGGGAATTTACATGGTTGCCCTTGTGAAAGGGACATTTACATGGGTATACAGTGTCATTGGCATACATGGGCCTCTAATGGGCCTGGTTGGCGAATGCCGGCCCAAAGGCCGGCCAAAGCGGCCAGGATGGCGAAGTCACCCTCCTTCGGCGGGCACCCTTCGCCCAGGATGTACAGTCTTCGCCATGGGGCTCCATCTTTTGCCGTCCTCGTTCCATTGTCTTCGCCATGTGGCTTCACCGCTTTCACCATGGGGCTTCGCCCCGATGAACTTAACACCTTGAGCCTGAATCCTGACTGGTCGCACGGTTTCGGCAGGTCTGGTCGAAGGGTCTCATGACATACTGCCAACAAGCCCCTCACGGGCAAGGGTGAGATAGGAGCTTCGGCCGAGACCATGCAAACTATGTGGTATGGTATGAGACGCCCCCTTTTGACCGATGCTCCTACCGAAACCTGTCTTGGAATCCTGTAAAGGATGTGTGCACTGCGCATACATTATTCCTGTGGTTAGTAATGTGTTACAGCTTTCACACTCTGCGAATCGGCGAAGTTGGTATTATTCTTTCGCTGGGCCGGGTTGAACAGTGATGGGCTTTCCTTCGTGGGCTTGTCACTGTGCGGCCTGGTCAATGGGAATTTACCATTTCGCCTACCCTTATGACACGCGGCGGCTCGTGGTTGGGTGGAAGGTGAACTGTTGCCTGGGTGGGCTATATATATCTCCCCTTCCCCTTTTTCACCGCCGCTCCCCCGTCATTTTCACCGCAAGATCACTCTCTTTCTCTCTCTTTTCTTCACAGCGCCCTTAGAGTCGCTAGGTCGTTCGCCCGTTCACCCTTTTTGCCACAGCGCATGCTTCTCGCCATGGCTCCCCGCAAACCGAATCCGGCCTCCGCGACGGGCCGCGATCCCGGCCAGATCGACAATGACAACACCGCCTTTTTAGGGGTTTCACTTGTGGATAAGGACGAGTTGGCAAAGTTGGTCAGCTCTGGCGCGGTGGTGGAGGGGCAAGCTTTCGCCCCGGGGAAGGCCGTGGTGCCGAAGCCCGGCGACAACCGGACGGTTGTATTCGCCATGTTCTTCAAGGCAGGGCTTCGGTTTCCGTGCAACGTACTGTTGCCTGAGATCCTTCGCCTTTTCCAGGTGGAGCTTGTCACACCCCGAAGTTCTCCTCCCAAGCCTAAAATTTAATTTATAAATGACCCCAAGAAAATACAGGTGCAAAGCAAGAGTAAACCCTTTTAAATCAATGCAAATAATAATCGGAATTGGCATGTGGAATTTTTCTTGAGTTCTACATGCCGAAATTCACTAACAGGATTTTTAGTGGAATTTTCAGAGCTCTAGAAATAATTTTAACCAATTAAAATTGAGCATGCAATATTTTAATTCCAGGGAAAATCCTTTTTCCTTTTTCTTTTTTCTTTTTCCTCCCTTTTTCCTCCTTTTTTCGAATGGGCCGCTGGCCCATTCTCTCCTTTCCTCCCAGGCCGGCCGCAGGCCGAGGCCCAGCCAGGCCGCCCCGCCGCCCTCCTCTCCTGGGGTCGCCGACAGGTGGGGCCCACCTGTCGGGTCCTTCCCCCACCTCCCGCCGCTCCCGCCGCGCCGCCGCGCCCGCAACCGTCGCCGCGCCCACGTCTCCGCCTCCTTCGGGCCACGTCGACCACGCCCGCGCGTGCGCCGCGTTCCCCGCGCCCACTCCCCTCTCTCTCCCGCCCGCGCCCGCGCCCGAGATGGCCGGGATTCGATTTTCGAATCCCGCCTCTCTCTCCTTCCCCACTTCCCCACGTCGGCCGGCGATTCCCGCCTCTCTTGGCCACGTCTGGCCCCCTCTCTCCCTATTTAAGCTTCTCCGTCGCACCCTCTCGCTTTTTCCCCATTTCGCCGAACTCTCCCGAGCCTCCCATCGCTCCCGCGCCGTGCAACCTCTTGCCGCCGCCGTTTCCGCTACTCCGGCCGCTACTAGCCGCCGCTGGGGTCGCCGCCGCACCGCGCCGTCGCCGCCGTCGGTTCCGCGTGGCCGAGATCCACCCCGTCCACCCCTCTTTCGTCGAGGTTCGCCGCCGGAGCGCCATTCCCATCGTGCGACGGTGAGGGTCGCCATGTCCGCCGCTTTCGGCCGGCATTCCCGTCTCCTATGGCCCCTCTCTTCCTCTCTAATCTCTTTCTTTTCGTTCTTTAGGTCGTCCCGGTCGCCGTCCGCCGCGTGTCGACCTCCCTCCGTCGCTCCTCGTCGCCGGACGCCGCCGTCCCCTCCGGTGAGGACTCCCTCCCCTTTCCTTTTCTTCCCCAATTCCCCGTGCGTCGCCGCCGCCCGCGCTCGCCGTCGCCTTCGGTCGTTGCCACCGTCCGCTGCCGCCGCTTTCGCGTCGCTTTTGCGCCGTCGCCTCCGCCGCCGGATGCCGTTGCCGGCAACGCGACGCGCGCGTGCCGCCGCCATTAGCCCTGGCCGGCCGGTCGGCTTTGATGCCGAGCCGAGCCCGGCGGCCGCCTCTATCGCCGCCCGTCCGATCGGCCCCGAGGGCGATCTGGGCCGTCGGTTCCGTGGACCGGCGGTGGACCACCCGCGTGGTCCCGGTCCACGGTGAACCGCTCTCCCCTGAGCCGCTGACCAGTGGGCCCCGCATGTCGGCGCCGCACCTCCCCCGTGCTGACGTCAACCCTAGAAAATATTGCGCAATAAAATATTTAAGGATTTTTGTTATAGTAATAAACACAGTGAATCTTCTAAAATTCATAATTAATTCATCCGAGCTCCGTTTAAGCCCATTCAAGTCTCAGTAAATCAAGAAAAATATGTAGAATCCATTAAAAATGGTTTTGTTCCCTGTTTCAGTAGTCTTATAGCCTGTTTGCAATGTTTGTCTTGTATGTCGCTAGATTCCGGTTCCTCCGACGCTCCGGTGTACTTCGAAATAGTCGCCGAGGTTCCTCCAGCAGCAGAGCAAGGCAAGTCATGCTTGTCACTTGAACATGTTGATCCTATATTGCAAATGCTCTGTTGTTTTCTTTCAAATATTGCATTATTTTATAATGTTACTATGGGATGTTTACCTATTGTCATAGCCATGCTGTTGTTGAACCATGTCTCTTTGTCAGCTTGGGGTTATAACATGATTAGAGTTTGGACTAGGGATTGCTTAGCCATGCTTAGTTCAACTAGTTCACAATGGGGAAGATCTTATTAATGTTTAGACTGTTGGTTCTAATGGTTTTGTTGGATTAGTGCCACCGCTTTGGTGTTGGTTAATTAAAATAAATCACATGGTGGGCTGTGGGTGTATGGTTTTGCTGGTCGCACCCATGGCAGTTAAGGACCGGTTCGCGGGATGCCCTAGAAGAACTTATCGTACTTACCACAAGCCAGCGTGGGCAACGGCTGGGCTTGTAGCGTAGCTTTCCTCTAGCCGACGCATCCAGGCAAGGGTGGACGTGATGGAGTTTGGATGGGCCCTGCGACGGCCTATGCGGCTTCCGGATTCACCTAGGCACGAGAGGGGACTGCCCGCTGCCTTGCGAGGAGTGGGGGTGAAACCTGAGGTGTGGTGTGCTTGGTTAGAGGGGGGTTATGCGAATGGTCCTGTCACGGTCTCTTTCCGGTATGTCGTGGTGGCATGTCGGCGCACGGAAACGTGTCGTGGGGCTGTGTCTTGTGGGTACAGTTGTACACCTCTGATCAGAGTAAAACTATTCGAATAGCCGTGCCCGCGGTTATGGGCGGTCAACCAGATTCACCGTGATTAGTCTCACCCTAGTGTAATCTTTTGAAATTGGATAGTTTAGGTGGATGGTTGGGCCTGTTGCAACATGGGATAGCATTGGACAGTGGATAGTTAATATTAATTAAGTATTATAACTGTTTAATCTTTCAACTTCTGTTTATAAATGCTCGCTTTATGCAAATGAACCACTCTAGCTCTTCTTTGATGATTCCCTGCATCATGCCTCTATTCCGGTATGACTTGCTGAGTACAGTGGGTAGTACTCAGTCTTGCTCTATTTTTCCCAACCTCAGAGCACGAGTATGTGTTGGAAGAAGGTGTCTCTGAGGAGTAGGCTTCGTCCGTGCTGTCGAGGATGCCTGTGGAGTGGTGTTCCCGCTGCAGTTCTAGTCAAGGCTTAGCTCCTGTTGTCTTTCCTTTCTTCCGCTGCATTTATGTAAGACTTTTATGATATTTGTAAGACGTGGATCTGAATGTCAACATTGTCGTTTGTGTACCCCAGCTGGTCCTGGACGGGGATTTTAATGCACATTCTGCTTGAAATTCTATTCGGGAATTTCTGGGCGTGACAAGTTGGTATCAGAGCCGACCTTGACCGTAGGACAAGCCAAATGGAAAAACCTAAGAGCCCTCTGAATCCTTTTCATTGCATATGTTCTTTGCAATTGGATTTGTTCCGGGAAAATTGGGATCTGTTCTTGTGGTTCAAGGGAAAAATCTTGGTCGCTCGTTTAAGTGAGATTTGTCAAAACAAGTCAGTCCAGGGTTTTAGTAAAACTATTGAGATTTATTCGCCAGTCAGTTGGGATTTGATGGGTGAAATGCATTAGGTCCTAGCTCAGGAACATGGGTTGCAAGGTATTTATGCTCTTAGTGTTATTATTAGTATGTATCTAATTTCCCCATTATTTTATCGTTATGTGAGTCTGTCTTATTTATTCGCTCTCATGCAAAATGATCTATGCATAAAATTTCGCTCTTATTCGATTCTCTTATTTGAGTCTTTTATTGCTTTTTTTAAATTTGGATTTGAGCATGCATTGATCCTACTCCTTTGTCTTCTCTAGATGGCCGGACACCCACCCAACCACTGTGGAGAAGGCATGATCGACTTTGTGGCAGAGTTGGCACGTATGACGCTGGTGGTGGGCTACCCCAATGCGCCAGAGTACACGACGGTTCCACCGCTCAGTGGCGAGCTTCCTCACCGTGTTCGCCTGGAGGTCCACGGCTACGTGGGTACCTGCCTAGCTAACATGGTGGTTGAGGCATCTGGAGGCACAGCAGATCACGCCTGTCAGGAGGCAGCATACCTGATGATGGCCAGACTACGGGAGCGCCACAACTACATCTTCCATGACACGGCGTACCGATTTCACCCTCGTCGAGCCAGTGGTGATGATGTCAGTACCTTCCGTCCGACAGCTGGCGAGAACGACACCACCTTTGGTCACATGTGTGCTGTGATGAGGGGATTGGATAGGATGCACTCGGATCTGCACAAGGCGACCAAGGCCTTGAATGATGGGAAGCTCATGAGGATCGTCGCTTTGAAGGATGAGATAGCGCGCCTGAAGAGGGAGAATGCTCAGTTAAAGGGTCTTCCCGCGCCAGGAGGAGTCCGGATCCGCACTACACCCCGCAAGACGACGACGAAACCCGTGCGCATCCAGCTTGCGCCCAGGAACCCACCTCCGCCCGCAGCTCCGGCAGTTCCTGCAGCTCCAGCTCCAGCTCCCGTTCACGTGTTAGCTCCCGCGTCCGCTCTCTCCTTCGCTCCAGCATCAGCCGCCAGGGGTCCAGCCAGTGGCAACGGAGGTTGGTTGTCTGCTACTCCCAGTGGCAGCCGCGATCTCAGCAGCAGCAGCTCCAGTGGCTCAGAGTCGGGCAGCGGCGAGACTTATCTGCCAGGCTCCAGGAGTCGCTCAGAGAGACCTGGTGACGAGCAGGAGGACGCCTTCGACTCCACCGACCGCAGGAGCCGTTCCGAGCATTAGGCTCGTTTTCCATTAGTTTATCGACTGTCTAGCATTTGTTTGTTAGTTTGTGTGTTTAGGTTGCTTGTTTGGGGTCAGTCGACGGTCGATATCATGTGCCTATGATATGGCTGTCTTAATAAGGATTTTTGCTTGCTCTTTAAGTGTTTTAATTCAGATCAGAACAATTGCAGTTTAAATAATAAAGCTTAGTTCCTGAGCATCTGTTTTTCTTCTTTTCCCCGTATGCTTTTCCTCCAGATGGTTTACACCAGGAATGGTAGCCGCGCAACGGGTGAGGGCAGCAACGGCGAAGAGCGCACTGAGGGTGTGCATCCCAACAGCAATTCCGGCAATGGTCCGCCACCACTTCCCGAGAATCCGACGCTAGCCCAAGTGATGGCACATCAGACACAGATGATAGCAGCCATGATGCAGCAGATGCAGCAGCAGCACCAGCAGATGCACCAGAGGATGCTGCAGCACGCCGAACAGCAGCATCAGCAGTTTGGTCCCCCTCCCCCTCAGTCCAAGTTGCCAGAGTTTCTACGTGTCAGGCCACCCACCTTCTCCAGCACCACCAACCCTATGGAGGCGAATGACTGGCTCCATGCCATAGAGAAGAAGCTGAATCTCCTGCAGTGCAATGATCAGGAGAAGGTTGCTTTCGCCACACACCAGCTTCAAGGTCCTGCGTCGGCTTGGTGGGACAATCACATGGCCACCCGCCCACCAGGTACTGAAGTCACTTGGGAAGAGTTCTGCCGTAGCTTCAGGAAGGCGCAGGTGCCAGATGGGGTCGTGGCACAAAAGAAGAGGGAATTCCGAGCACTCCATCAGGGCAACAGGACGGTGACGGAGTATCTCCATGAGTTCAATGGCCTAGCGCGATATGCACCAGAGGATGTCCGTACCGACGCCGAGAAGCAGGAAAAGTTCATGGCAGGTCTGGATGACGAGCTAACCAACCAGTTGATATCTGGAGATTACGCCGATTTCGAAAGGCTGGTTGACAAGGCAATCCGTCAGGAGGATTAATGCAACAAGATGGACAGGAAGAGGAAGGCCGCTCTGTTCAGGGCACCTCAGGGAAGTCACCAGAGGCCGCGCTTCACCCCCGGGCAGCAGGGTGGACCTACCACCATGATCGTCCGCCAGTACCGCCCGTTCAACCCTAGCAACTTTCCCCAGGGCGCCAGTGGCAGTCAGAACCATCATGGAGGTCAGCCCAGCCGCGGTGCAGCTCCACGCCCACCAGTGGCACCAGCACAGTCAGGCCCGCCCGCGCAAGCCAAGAAGGAGACTGGAGCAAAACCAGGGTCCTGCTTCAACTGTGGCGAGCTTGGCCACTTCGCCGACAAATGCCCAAAGCCTAGGCGTGCCGGGCCAAGGTTTATCCAGGCTCGTGTCAACCACGCATCTGCGGAGGAGGCACAAGCAACACCAGAGGTTGTACTGGGTACGTTTCCTGTTAACTCAATCCCTGCAACAATACTTTTTGATTCTGGTGCAACGCATTCGTTCATTTCAAAGAAGTTTGTCGGGATGCATGGGTTAAGGAAAGAAGAGCTTAGCACACCAATGAGGGTTCATACCCCGGGAAATAGTTCAACCTCAGTCAGTTTTAGCCCTTCAGTGCTAATAGAAATTCAAAGATCACCATTTCTAGCTAACCTCATTCTTCTCGAATCTAAAGACCTAGATGTCATTCTTGGGATGGATTGGCTGACCAAGTTTAAGGGAGTCATCGATTGTGCGAATCGTACCGTCACCTTGACCAACGAGAAGGGAGAAACGGTAGTGTACAAATCACCAGACTCACCAAAGCGAGGGGTCTCTTTGAATCAGATTGAGACGAAAATCCCAGAGGACACCGTGGAGAAGAACTTGCGGAAATTGGAAGATATCCCCATAGTCTGCGAGTATCCAGAAGTGTTCCCCGAAGACCTTACTACCATGCCACCCAAGAGAGAGATTGAATTCCGGATTGACTTGGCACCGGGAACCGCTCCAATTTACAAGAGACCGTACAGAATGGCGGCCAATGAATTAGCCGAGGTCAAGAAGCAGGTGGATGAGCAGCTGCAGAAAGGGTACATTCGACCAAGTACTTCACCTTGGGGTGCTCCGATCATTTTTGTGGAGAAAAAGGATAAGACGAAGAGGATGTGCGTTGATTATCGCGCACTCAACGAGGTCACAATCAAGAACAAATATCCTTTGCCGCGAATCGATGATTTGTTCGAATTTGATCAACTGAAAGGAGCTAAAGTGTTTTCTAAGATAGACCTGCGATCAGGCTACCACCAGTTGAGAATTCGGGAAGAGGATATTCCAAAGACGGCCTTCACCACTCGGTACGGGCTATATGAGTGCACGGTTATGTCTTTCGGACTTACCAACGCACCCGCATTCTTCATGAATCTGATGAACAAAGTGTTCATGGAATTTCTGGACAAATTTGTTGTGGTGTTCATCGACGACATTCTTATCTATTCAAAGTCCGAAGAAGAACATGAGCAACATCTCCGTCTAGTACTCAAGAAGTTGAAGGAGCACCAGCTAACGCCATGTTCAGCAAGTGTGACTTCTGGTTGATGGAAGTCAAATTTCTGGGCCATGTCATTACAGCTCAGGGTGTGGTAGTTGATCTGTCGAACGTAGAGTCAGTTACCAAATGGACCCCACCGAAGACCGTGTCGCAGATTCGAAGTTTTCTTGGACTTGCGGGATATTACCGCCGATTCATCGAAAACTTCTCCAGGATCGCCCGACCCATGACTCAGTTGCTTAAGAAAGATGAGAAGTTTAAATGGACAGCTGAGTGCGATAAGAGTTTTGAGGAGCTCAAAAAGAAATTAGTATCCGCACCAGTTTTGATTCTGCCCGACCAGATGAAAGACTTCCAAGTCTATTGCGATGCATCCCGCCATGGACTTGGATGTGTCCTAATGCAAGAGGGCAGGGTGGTTGCGTATGCCTCGCGGCAGTTGCGTCCACACGAAGGAAATTATCCAACTCATGACCTGGAATTGGCAGCAGTGGTTCATGTTTTGAAGATCTGGAGGCACTATCTGATTGGCAACCGCTGCGAAGTATATACGGACCATAAGAGTCTGAAATACATCTTCACCCAACCGGACCTAAATCTCCGACAACGAAGATGGTTGGAACTAATCAAAGACTATGACATGAGCATTCACTACCACCCGGGTAAAGCCAATGTGGTGGCAGACGCATTAAGCAGGAAAAGTTACTGCACTGCCCTATGCATCGAGGGCATGTGTGAGGAATTGCGGCAGGAGTTTGAGCATCTCAACGTGGGAATTGTTGAACACGGGTTCGTAGCCGCTCTGGAGGCACGGCCTACGCTCGTGGATCAAGTCAGAGCAGAGTAAATGATTCTGAAATAGCAGAGCTGAAAAAGAACATGAGAGTCGGAAAAGCCCGGGATTTCCATGAAGATGAGCATGGCACAATCTGGTTGGGAGAAAGATTGTGTGTACCTGACGACAAGGAACTGAAGGATCTGATACTCACCGAGGCTCATCAGACCCAGTACTCCATTCATCCAGGCAGCACCAAAATGTATCAAGACCTCAAAGAAAAGTTTTGGTGGGTCAGCATGAGGAGAGAAATAGCTGAATTCGTCGCACTCTGCGATGTTTGCCAACGAGTGAAGGCAGAGCACCAAAGACCAGCAGGTTTACTCCAACCTCTTCAAATCCCGGAATGGAAATGGGAGGAGATTGGAATGGACTTTATAACAGGACTGCCCCGGACATCATCGGGTCATGATTCCATCTGGGTAGTCGTGGATCGACTCACTAAGGTTGCTCACTTCATACCAGTACATACCACGTATACGGGCAAAAGGTTGGCGGAGCTCTACCTCTCGAGAATCATGTGTCTACATGGAGTACCCAAAAAGATTGTATCTGACCGAGGGAGTCAGTTCACCTCAAAATTCTGGTAGAAGCTGCAGGAAGAATTGGGGACCCGTTTAAATTTCAGCACGGCCTATCACCCGCAAACTGATGGTCAGACCGAGCGAGTCAATCAAATCTTGGAAGATATGTTGAGAGCTTGCGCTCTCGATTTTGGTGGAGCTTGGGACAAAAGCTTGCCATATGCGGAATTCTCGTACAACAACAGCTACCAGGCTAGTCTACAGATGGCACCGTTTGAAGCTTTATACGGCCGGAAGTGCCGCACACCTCTCTTCTGGGATCAGACAGGCGAGCGTCAACTGTTCGGGACAGAGGTATTAGCGGAAGCAGAAGAGAAAGTCAGAATCATCAGGGAAAGGTTGAGGATTGCACAGTCTCGACAGAAGAGCTACGCGGATAACCGCCGAAGGGAGCTCACTTTTGAGGCGGGAGATTACGTGTATCTTCGTGTCACTCCGCTCCGAGGAGTGCACCGTTTTCAAAACAAAGGCAAGTTGGCACCACGCTTCGTGGGACCATACAAAATCTTGGAACGAAGGGGAGAAGTTGCTTATCAGTTAGAACTTCCATCCAATATGATCGGCATCCATGACGTGTTCCACGTGTCCCAATTAAAGAAGTGCTTAAGGGTACCCGAAGAACAGGCTGATTCGGAACACATTGATATCCAGGAAGGACCTAACCTACGTGGAGAAGCCGGTTCGTATACTTGATACCAGTGAAAGAAGAACCAGAAACAAGGTCACCAGGTTTTGCCGAGTTCAGTGGAGTCATCATTCAGAAGAGGAAGCAACCTGGGAAAGGGAGGATGAGTTGAAAGCCGCCCATCCGCACCTCTTCACCAGCTCCTCCGAATCTCGGGGCCGAGATTCCGTTTAAGGGGGGTAGGTTTGTCACACCCCGAAGTTCTCCTCCCAAGCCTAAAATTTAATTTATAAATGACCCCAAGAAAATACAGGTGCAAAGCACGAGTAAACCCTTTTAAATCAATGCAAATAATAATCGGAATTGGCATGTGGAATTTTTCTTGACTTCTACATGCCGAAATTCACTAACAGGATTTTTAGTGGAATTTTCAGAGCTCTAGAAATAATTTTAACCAATTAAAATTGAGCAAGCAATATTTTAATTCCAGGGAAAATCCTTTTTCCTTTTTCTTTTTCTTTTTCCTCCCTTTTTCCTCCTTTTTTCGAATGGGCCGCTGGCCCATTCTCTCCTTTCCTCCCGGGCCGGCCGCAGGCCGAGGCCCAGCCAGGCCGCCCCGCCGCCCTCCTCTCCTGGGGTCACCGACAGGTGGGGCCCACCTGTCGGGTCCTTCCCCCACCTCCCGCCGCTCCCGCCGCGCCGCCGCGCCCGCAACCGTCGCCGCGCCCACGTCTCCGCCTCCTTCGGGCCACGTCGACCACGCCCGCACGAGCGCCGCGTTCCCCGCGCCCACTCCCCTCTCTCTCCCGCCCGTGCCCGCGCCCGAGATGGCCGGGATTCGATTTTCGAATCCCGCCTCTCTCTCCTTCCCCACTTCCCCATGTCGGCCGGCGATTCCCGCCTCTCTTGGCCACGTCCGGCCCCCTCTCTCCCTATTTAAGCTTCTCCGTCGCCCCCTCTCGCTTTTTCCCCATTTCGCCGAACTCTCCCGAGCCTCCCATCGCTCCCGCGCCGTGCAACCTCTTGCCGCCGCTGTTTCCGCTACTCCGGCCGCTGCTAGCCGCCGCTGGGGTCGCCGCCGCACCGCGCCGTCGCCGCCGTCGGGTTCGCGTGGCCGAGATCCACCCCGTCCACCCCGCCTTCGTCGAGGTTCGCCGCCGGAGCGCCATTCCCATCGTGCGACGGTGAGGGTCGCCATGTCCGCCGCTTTCGGCCGGCATTCCCGTCTCCTATGGCCCCTCTCTTCCTCTCTAATCTCTTTCTTTTCGTTCTTTAGGTCGTCCCGGTCGCCGTCCGCCGCGTGTTGACCTCCCTCCGTCGCTCCTCGTCGCCGGACGCCGCCGTCCCCTCCGGTGAGGACTCCCTCCCCTTTCCTTTTCTTTCCCAATTCCCCGTGCGTCGCCGCCGCCCGCGCTCGCCGTCGCCTTCGGTCGTTGCCGCCGCTTTCGCGTCGCTTTTGCGCCGTCGCCTTCGCCGCCGGATGCCGTCGCCGGCAACGCGACGCGCGCGTGCCGCCGCCGTTAGCCCTGGCCGGCCGGTCGGCTTTGATGCCGAGCCGAGCCCGGCGGCCGCCTCTATCGCCGCCCGTCCGATCGGCCCCGAGGGCGATCTGGGCCGTCGGTTCCGTGGACCGGCGGTGGACCACCCGCGTGGTCCCGGTCCACGGTGAACCGCTCTCCACTGAGCCGCTGACCAGTGGGCCCCGCATGTCGGCGCCGCACCTCCCCCGTGCTGACGTCAACCCTGGAAAATATTGCGCAATAAAATATTTAAGGATTTTTGTTATAGTAATAAACACAGTGAATCTTCTAAAATTCATAACTAATTCATCCGAGCTCCGTTTAAGCCCATTCAAGTCTCAGTAAATCAAGAAAAATATGTAGAATCCATTAAAAATGGTTTTGTTCCCTGTTTCAGTAGTCTTATAGCCTGTTTGCAATGTTTGCCTTGTATGTCGCTAGATTCCGGTTCCTCCGACGCTCCGGTGTACTTCGAAATAGTCGCCGAGGTTCCTCCAGCAGCAGAGCAAGGCAAGTCATGCTTGTCACTTGAACATGTTGATCCTATATTGCAAATGCTCTGTTGTTTTCTTTCAAATATTGCATTATTTTATAATGTTACTATGGGATGTTTACCTATTGTCATAGCCATGCTGTTGTTGAACCATGTCTCTTTGTCAGCTTGGGGTTATAACATGATTAGAGTTTGGACTAGGGATTGCTTAGCCATGCTTAGTTCAACTAGTTCACAATGGGGAAGATCTTATTAATGTTTAGACTGTTGGTTCTAATGGTTTTGTTGGATTAGTGCCACCGCTTTGGTGTTGGTTAATTAAAATAAATCACATGGTGGGCTGTGGGTGCATGGTTTTGCTGGTCGCACCCATGGCAGTTAAGGACCGGTTCACGGGATGCCCTGGAAGAACTTATCGTACTTACCACAAGCCAGCGTGGGCAACGGCTGGGCTTGTAGCGTAGCTTTCCTCTAGCCGACGCATCCAGGCAAGGGTGGGCGTGATGGAGTTTGGATGGGCCCTGCGACGGCCTATGCGGCTTCCGGATTCACCTAGGCACGAGAGGGGACTGCCCGCTGCCTTGCGAGGAGTGGGGGTGAAACCTGAGGTGTGGTGTGCTTGGTTAGAGGGGGGTTATGCGAATGGTCCTGTCACGGCCTCTTTCCGGTATGTCGTGGTGGCATGTCGGCGCACGGAAACGTGTCGTGGGGCTGTGTCTTGTGGGTACAGTTGTACACCTCTGATCAGAGTAAAACTATTCGAATAGCCGTGCCCGCGGTTATGGGCGGTCAACCAGATTCACCGTGATTAGTCTCACCCTAGTGTAATCTTTTGAAATTGGATAGTTTAGGTGGATGGTTGGGCCTGTTGCAACATGGGATAGCATTGGACAGTGGATAGTTAATATTAATTAAGTATTATAACTGTTTAATCTTTCAACTTCTGTTTATAAATGCTCGCTTTATGCAAATGAACCACTCTAGCTCTTCTTTGATGATTCCCTGCATCATGCCTCTATTCCGGTATGACTTGCTGAGTACAGTGGGTAGTACTCAGTCTTGCTCTATTTTTCCCAACCTCAGAGCACGAGTATGTGTTGGAAGAAGGTGTCTCTGAGGAGTAGGCTTCGTCCGTGCTGTCGAGGATGCCTGTGGAGTGGTGTTCCCGCTGCAGTTCTAGTCAAGGCTTAGCTCCTGTTGTCTTTCCTTTCTTCCGCTGCATTTATGTAAGACTTTTATGATGTTTGTAAGACGTGGATTTGAATGTCAACATTGTCGTTTGTGTACCCCGGCTGGTCCTGGACGGGGATTTTAATGCACATTCTGCTTGAAATTCTATTCGGGAATTTCTGGGCGTGACAGAGCTTCCCCACCTGAGCCCGTCGGCGCTCGTCCGCATCGCCATCTTTGACTGGGCGTGCCAGACCGCCGGATTCGAACCGAGCGCCGACCTCTTCGGCGTGGTATTCTTCGCCACTGTGAACTCGAAGACGGTGGTCACCCCGGCCGGGACGAAGAAGACTGTATTCGGGAGCGTGAACTTCAATGTTCGCCCCGAGCGCTCCGATCTCTAGCCGGTGAACGCAACCATGTCGAAGTGGGATCGCCATTGGATGGCAAAGTGGTTCTACCACTCCATCCCCTTCGAGGCTGGGTCTGATGCGGCGAATGCCCTCAGGTGGCGACGCGGGGCGATCTCGCCGAACAGGAAGCCCAAGGTCGTCGTCGATGGCGCCATGGAGGCCCGGTTCGTTCTGCTATGCCGGATCTGCTCTCGCCTCAGCTGCCGCGACTTGGTGGAGGAGTTATGCATGCTTCACATCTTCCCCCTTTCCCAGTCGTGGCAAGTCGGGATCGACCAAGACGAGGAGGTCGACGGCTTGCCGAAGCTCGTCATGCCTGCGGGGGCGAATGGTGAGTCTATGCTTAACCATACTTTTGTGCTTCGCTCTTTTTCCCGGTTTGACGCATGATATAGTTGCACCTTTCGTCCTCGCAGTTTTGACTCTTGCACAGGCCGACACTGAAGCCCGAAAGATGATCGGCGACGTGTCGGTCACTGAGTTCAGCCAGCTGCTCACGCGGCAGGCGGCCGGCCGGGTGAACCGGGTTTATGGTGGCGAACTGCCTCCCCGGGCGAACCCTCACAGGACCGATGACGATGCAGGGCCTTCGCGCAAGCGGATGCGCTGGCAGGTAAAAAGGACCCCTCATAAGCGAAGGGCCCCCGACTCCGACACCGATGACGAGGAGACCATCGAAGATGACGACGAAGAGGAGGAGGGGGATGTGGGGGAGACGGAAGCTGTGGGCGAAAAGGCCGCTGGCGAAGCCGCCGATAATCGCGCCGAGACGCCCGGCTACACTCCAACCCCGAGCCCCGAGCCTGTCGAGACTGGGGTGGAGTCGAACTGCTCCCCTCTCCGCCAAAAGGATGTGGAGGGGGCGAAGGCGCTGGTCGCGATCGCTGCGGCCAAGGTGGCGAAGGGGGGTTCAATTAAAAAGACCTCCGGGAAGAGGCTCGTCGATGTCGGTCGCGTCTTTAGTGACGACGAGTCCTCGGACGAGACCCCTACTTCGCCCGCCTGTCGAAGCTTGGGTCTTTCGACCGCTCCCGGCGTTAAGGTCGATGCGGGCAGGGTTGGCGGGAGTGTCGCCGGGGCTTCGGCCTCAATCGATCAGGTTGCGAAGACCGCGGCTAGGGTCTTCGGCAGCCCTGTTCGCCAGCCGGTTGTTTCGCCGCTCGCCCCTGGGAAGGAGAAGAAAACGGCGGTCGAAACATCCGTTTCGGATTACTCCCTTGCCGTGCCCCATTTTGCCCCTGGCGATTTCGAAACCCGGGCAGAACTTATCCCGTTTGTCGAGGGGGTGAGCAAACTCGTTTCTCCGGCTGGCAGCTCGAGTCTGTTCACAGAGCAGAACGAGTTCGACGAGGGCTGCTCTGCCGTCAAGAGCTTGGCGGTTCGGGTACGTAGCTTGATTGTCGTTTTTTATTTTGATCGCCACCTTTCGACACCTTGTCTTTAACATTCGCTCTATCTCTCTTACCTTTGAACCAGATCCTCGCGGCCCACTGTTCGACCGAGCGAACCATGCGGGCTCGTCTTGATGGTTTGAAGAACCGTCTCCGAGCCAAAGATGACGAACTGGGCCGCAAGAGCCTGGAAATGGAAGGCCTCGCCCACGCCCTCAAAGAGACGAAGGCCGAGAACAAGCGGCTTCGGGCTGAACTGGAGGAGGGGAGTGAGGCGAAGGCGGAGATTGAGCGCCTCAAGGCCGAGCTCAAAAAAGAGCAGGCTCATTCCGCCGCTCTGACCGACTACTACAACTTTACCGAGCCAAAGATGGAGGCTCTTCGCCAAGAGGTCGTCGAAGCGGAGACGAATGCCAAGATGGAAGCGCAACGGTTCACGCTGGAGATGGCGAAAGCCACCGAGTCCGCAAAGACCGTAGCCAAACTCTTCGCCTCGCCCTTTCTGACATGGGGGCGAGAATGCGCGGAGTCCCTGGCGAAGGTGCTTCCGCCTTCGACTTCTCCGAGTGGACTCAGCAGGCCGGCGGTGCGGTCTCGGACTGCGCCACTACGTATGGCGACAGCTGTGCGCGCGTGTCCGCGACTTTCGCCTTGGGCCTTCTGCAGCAGTTCGGCTGCGAGCACGTCGCCGAGTTCCCCAACTTTGCGAAAGGGGACTGGGAAATTAGTCCGCAGGACGTTTCGCCCGCTCTGCGAGCTTGGCGTAAGCAGTTCTGGCAGAAGGACGGCCGCTCCACTGCTAAGGCGTGCCTGCTCAAGCAACTGGCAAAGGCGGAGGCGGCGGATCAAGGCGAAGAGCCGACGGCCGGCGGGGGCAGAGGCGATGCCGAGGATCACCCAGAGGTGTGAGGCCCTCCGCCTGCTTTTTAGATTTTGTGGCTTTATTTTTGTGTTCGTCGTGGAGGGCGAACAATGTATATTTGGTCGATGGCCCTCTGTCCTTCTAGTTGTAGCCAAAAGCGGCTTTTTTAACATATGAAATGAATGACCCTAGTTTAGCCAACTGTTGTGCTTGAAGCCTTCGGCATATGCGCTTGTATCATTTTCGCGTTATCTTCGCATTATTTTCGCGTACGACAGTTTTTCCATTTTGCCCACTTTTTCATGTCTTAACTCAGCGTTTTTCCTATTTGCCTTTGCTGTGCTATTTTATCAGGGTGCTCGCCGGAAACTGTGTATTCGGGCCCTCTTTGGTTATTGGCGAAGTAAAAACGAAAAGTTCGTAGCGGTGAAGGGTTTGCCGAAGGTGTGGTGTCCGTTTCGGCCAGTTTACCGTGAGATGATAATCAACGGCAACAGCTACAAGGTTTTGAAGGTTGCCAGCTGGATGCGGGCGCACCCGGGCGAACCCTGGAAGACTACGATAGTGTCCATACCGAACGTCGGGAGGATATGGTTCGCTTTTGGCGAAACCATCAGAAATCCGATCGTCAGGAAGCAATCGCCCAGCGTCGTTATAGTTGTCACATCCTGATTTTCGTTTTAGGATTTATAAATTATTTAATAAATTATTATTAGAATTTATATTAAATGTTCTTTAATTTACAAGTGAAGTTAAATGTGGGAAATAAAATTTCCTAAATATAAAGCATGGATGGATTTAATTTTTATTAAATTCTCCATGATTAAGTCAACTCTCTGAAATTTTCTCGGATTTTTCAGAGCTCAATTCCTAAATGATACAAAGAACAGTTCAGTAATTATTTGATCATTAATGATCTAATTATAATTGTTAAGAGCTTTTCTTGTTTAAAAATCCGTAAATTATAAATTGTTGTTTAAAAGGAATTATTAGAAATGATTTTAAAAGCCTAAAAGAGAAGATCTAATTTTAATTTGCTAAATCTCAACATAAAATTGGGCTAGATAAAATTTTGTTAAATACTTTGCTTAATTCTATAATTCCTAGATTTTTCTGGGATTTATTTGAGCTAAGGAAGTATTTTTAATAAATGGAATTGCATTTCATGAATAATTTAAATTGAAAAAGGTTTTTAAAAGTCTTCTTTTGGCTTTGGGCCGAAAGCCGGCCCAAAACCCTCTCTCTCTTTCCCTCGGCCCAGTCCGGCCCAGTCCGCCGCCGCCCGAAACCCTAGCGTAAGCCGCCGCCGTCTCCTTCCAAATTCGGCCGCGTCTTTCCTTCTCCGGTGAAATCTTTAGAGGGGAAATGATCTTCTCGATCTCCTCTTCCTTTTCTCTTTTGGAATCATCGCCTAATTTCATTTGGAAATCCGTGGATTCGAGTTCGATTCGGATCGACTACTCTCTCCGAGCCCTAGCTTTCCTTCGTCGTCGCCGGTCACCGTGGGCCTTTGCCGCCGCCTCCTTGCCCCTTTAAAAGGACCCCTGAGCTCTCCTCTACCCGCTGCCACCCTCGCCTTCGCCTCTCGTCGCTTGTAGCGCCCTAGCGCCGTGCCGCCTCGCGCCGCCGTCGTCGCCGCCGCTCCAGCCGTGCGCCGCCGTCGCTCCTGTCGTCGCCGTCGTTCGGGGAGATCGCCATCGTGGTCGCCAAGTCGCCGCCGTCCTCGTCCGCCCCTTCGCCGCCGCCGGAGACCGCCGGAGCATCGCCGTCACCGTCGACCCGAAGGTTGCCGCCGCTTCTTCCTCATCGCCGGCGCCGTCCGTTGCTTTTCCGCCGTTGTTTTGGTCACCGGTGAGTTCGCCGCGTCGCCCTCTACCCGTTGGTGCCCTCTGTTTGCGTCGTCGCGCCGTCGTTCGCCAGCGAGCTTGTGCTCCCGAGCCGCCGCCGGTGCTGACGTCATCGCTGATGTCATCGCTGACGTCATCGTCGCTGTTCCCGTGAGCCGCGGTGGATCCGTTCGATCTCGGCCGTCCGTTTTGGATAGGGTTGATCTCGGCCGTCCGTTCCCGTGAACCGCTGCCGTGCACCCGGTCCACCGAAAACCCTAGCCGCTGACGCAATAATCCTCCTTTTCCTTTTCAAAAATAATTCATTATTGCGTCATAATTCAATTAAAATCCATATAAGTGTTTTAATCCGATTTAATCTTTAAAAATTCATAACTAATTCATTGTAACTCAGTTTAATGTGGTTCAAGTTGCAAAAATTGTGTAAAATAAAGATCTACATATTAAAATTGTCCATAAATTGAATTAAATTTATTTAATTCTTTTTAAATGGGCTTTAAATATATTTAATCTTGTAAAATTCATAATAAATTCATTTGAAGTCAGAATGAGGCCGTTCAAGTCTCATAATTCATCTAAAATTATGATCTACATGTTTGTTTACTTTTTATGTATTGTTTATTTGGTTTTTATTAGTCTTTTTCTTCGTTTTGCGTGTTAGCTTGTCGTTTCTGTCGTTGCGAAGGTTCGCGAGTGCGCCGGAAGTATTCAAGAAGATTAATTGAAGACCGATTATTGCAAGGCAAGTCACACAGATCCTAAACACAATCCTTTGAGCATATTGATCCTATATTTAAATTCTCTATTTATTTCAACTGTGCATTTATTTTCGAATGTCACTGGGTGGTGTGAACCTATTCCTTTGTTATGGCCAATTTGCATTGATTACTTTATTCCTTGATACCTTGGGTTATTATAACTTGACTAGTTGGGCTATATATATTGGTTCAGCTAGATATTAGATATGATTGCTTAGCCATGCTTAGAAACATTAGCACATTATTGGGATAACTTATGATTCACTATTATTTAATGATGGCTTAATGATAGTTCACGATGGTCAATCGTGATTGGTTAATTAATTACTTGCCAACTAAAACTTGATAATGGTGGGTTGTGAGCACATGGTTTTGAGAGTCGTGCTCATGACAATTAAGGACCGGTTCGCGAGCTACTATTGTGAAACATTAACCGTGCCAACCACAAGCCAGCGTGGGCAACGGCTTTACCTTTTGTATAACATGATTCATTGCAGAGCACCAGACTGAGAAGTGGCGGAGATAAGCCCACGGGGGTCGCTGGGGAGTCCATGCCTCTGGTTTTTGAGGGGGTGATTATGATCCAGGAATGGTGCACTGTGGTGAGTTGTGTTGTGCAGAGGGTATTGTCACAGCCTCTATTCGGGTACTTTCCAGTATCGCGACGCATGGTAGACATGATGTTGAGGCTGTGTCTTGTGGGTACAGTGGTACACCTCTGGCCAGAGTAAAACTATTCGAATAGCCGTGCCCGCGGTTATGGGCGGGTTGAGCAATGTTTTTCATGATTAGTCTCACACCTCTCACAATAATTATGGATGTTATACCTGGTAATAATTTGCTTAGCTCCTGGTTTGGAGTTAGATCTGTACAGCCGGGTATGGTTGTTCAGAATGGTTGGGCCTGTGCAGTATGGGTGTGTTGTTCAGTGTTGATTAAAATTTCTGATTAATTACTCCACTGTTTTACATCTCTTAAATGTTTTGCTAAGTGCTGCTTTTGCAAATGAGCCTATATTATGCCATCCTTTGGTATCCTTGTGCACTTGCATATTTGCTGTGTGGCTTGCTGAGTATGTCATATGCTCA
The DNA here is from genome assembly GCF_034140825.1 of Oryza sativa Japonica Group. NCBI lineage: Eukaryota > Viridiplantae > Streptophyta > Magnoliopsida > Poales > Poaceae > Oryza > Oryza sativa. Next base: position 2,092,253 of record NC_089046.1, read on the forward strand.
CCTTGCAATAATTAATCAACCTCAGTTGAAGACAAGTTGCGAAGGAGAAGACGTTTGGCTTATACCCCAGTTGAGCTGCCTGTGGGAGTGGAGCCGGAGCTTCGTTAGATTTTATTTTCCGCTGCAGTTTACTTCTTGGTGAGGACTAAGTGCCTCTTAAGTAAGTATTTATCGTTCTAGTTAATTTGATGAATTTGTATATTAAATTGTCAGTTTGTGTACCTTGGCTGATTCCTGGACGAGGATTTTATGCACAAATAAGTTCGAAAATTACTAGTGAATTTTCGGGCGTGAAAATAGTCTAGTTTGTGTTTCGCCCCCTTCCCCCCTTAGGGTAGTGTATGACATTAGTAGTGACGACGAACCATGTTCGCCGAACCATTTCTTTGGGAGTGGGGATTGCTTTGGGGGCGAAGATGTAATTTATTTGTGAGGTAGGCCGTGAAGCCATTGCTTTCTTTGCTTGTACCATGTTGTATGGCAGTATTCTTCAATCATTTTTCCGAAGTTAATAAACGTGTGTTTTATTTCCTTTTCGCTATTTTTCGCATTGGCACCTTTCGTGCTTTCGTTAGGTCGAAACATGTCGGCCCCTTTGCGTATATTAGCGAAATAGGTATGCTGACTTTTTAGCTTTCAACTTCCGCTTTCAATCCGTGACATTTCGTGCTGAGAGCAGTTACGTTTTCACATGGATTGAGTATAACGGTGTTCGGTTGGTTTTTTTCGAAACAAGCTGTCGCGGTTTCAACGTTCGGCGAGCGATGCTTCGGCCGATTCGTTTTGCCCCCCTAGCGTTTTCGCTGATCGGGTGTTTGCTGTCACACCCTGAAGTTCTTCTCCCAAGCCTAAAGTAATTAATAAATGGTCTCGAGAAATTACCTGTGTAAAAGAGAGAGAAACCCTAATTGAATTAATGCAAATAATAATAAAAAATGACATGTGGAAATTTTCTTGAGTTCTACATGTCAAAATATGCTAACAAGATTTTTAGTGGAATTTTTAGAGCTCTAGAAATAATTTTAACCAATTAAAATTGAGCACAAGCATTATTTAATCCCTGGAAATTCATTTCTTTCGTTTTCTTTTTCTTTTTCCCTCCTTTTCTTTTCGAATGGGCCGCCGGCCCATTCTCTTCCCCCTCCCCCTTCCCGCTGGGCCGGCCGAAGGCCAAGGCCCAGCAGCCGGCCGCCTCCTCCCTCCTCCCTTCGGGTCGCCGACAGGTGGGGCCCACCTGTCGGGCCCGTCTCCCACCTCCGGCCGGAGCCGCCGTGCCCGCAACCGCCGCTCGCGCTCTTCCCCGCGTGCCCGCGCCCACGTCGCCCTCACCCCGCATGCATCCCGCGCGTCCCGCAACCGCCGCCCCACTATCCCGCCGCTCCCGCTCTCGAGACGGCCGGGATTCGATTTTCGAATCCCGCCTCTCTCTCTCCTCTCCCACCTCCCCACGTCGGCCGGCGAAATCGCGGCCATCCCGGCCACGATTGACCCCCGCGGGTCTATATAAAGCACCCCCGTCTCCGCCACTCTCTTTTTTGTTTTGCAACCACTCGCCCTCGTGCCCTCCACCGTCCTAGTGCCGTCGCCCTCCTCTCCACCGCCGCCGCCACCGCTCCAGTCGCCGCTAGCCGCCGTGCCGAGCCGTGCCGTCGACGCCGCCGCGTTCGCCGTCGAGCGGGCCACCCCGTCCACCCCTCTCCCGTCGGATTCCGCCGTCGGAACCCACTCCGCACCGTGCGCCGGTGAGCACCGCCATGGCCGCCGCTTTCGGTCGGCTTCCTCACCCTCTTCCATCTTCCTCTCTCTCTCTAACCCCTTTCTTTGTGTTCGCTAGGTGGTCCCGGAGCTCGTCCCGCCGTCGCCGTCGCCCTCCGTCGCTCGCCGTCGTCAATCGTCGTCGGTGAGGCCCCTCCTCCCCTTCCTCTCTCTCCCGTGCCGCTTAGCCTTGCGCCGCCGCCTAGCCGCTTAGCCGCCGCTAGCGCCGTCCGCGTCGCCGCGACGCTGCCGCCCTCCGCCGTCGGCCGGTCGCCGCCGCTGCGTCGAGCCGCGCCGCCGCGCGCCATGGGCGTCGGGCCGGCTTGAGCCGGGCCCGTAGGTAGATCGGGGCCGTCCAATCCCGCCGCCCGCGTGGCTGCCACGTGGCCGCCACGTGTGCGGCACGTCGGCGCCACGTGTGCACCACGTGGTGCGCCGTCTCCTTCCCGGTCCGTGGAACCGGTCCACCGTGGACCTCCCCCTTGAGCCGCTGACCCGTGGGTCGGGCATGTCGGCGCCGCCCCCTCCTTGATGACGTCAGCCCTGGGATAAGATATTGCGCAATAAATCAATTAAGGATTTATCTGTTTATAGTAAAAACACAGTGAATCTTCTAAAATTCATATCTAATTCATCCGAGCTCCGTTTAAGTCCATTCAAGTCTCAGTAAATTCATAAAAATGTATAGAATCCATTAAAAATGGTTTTGTTTCCTGTTTCAGTAGACTTATAGCATGTTTTGCTTGTGTGCTTTGTTTGTCGCGTAGATTTCGGCCGTTTCGTCGATCTGCGGTTTCTCGAAGACGTTGCTGTGGTTTCATCAGTGCGAGAGCAAGGCAAGTCATGCATCACAATTGATCATATTGTACCCAATTTACAAATGTCCCGCATTTCTATTAAATGTTGCATTGTTTTACAATATCATGTGGGATGGGTCCTACTACTCAGCCATATATTGTTTACCTTATGCAATTGATAACTTGGGTATCAATATGATTAGATGTTGGTTTAAGAAATGTTTAGCTATGCTTAGTTCAACTAGTACACAAAAGGGGAATCACATTAATGCATAGACTTTGATTATTGGCATAGTTTTGGATTAGTGCCACCGCAATGGTGTTAGTTTATTAAAATACACTACATGGTGGGCTGTGGGTGCATGGTTTTGCTAGTCGTGCCCATGGCGATTAAGGACCGGTTCGCGGGATGCCCTGGAAGAATTTATCGTTCTTACCACAAGCCAGTGTGGGCAACGGCTGGGCTTGTAGTGTAGCTTTCCTCTAGCCGACGTACCCAGGCAAGGGTGGGCGTGATGGAGTTGGGTCGGCCGGGGTGTCCGGTTGATCGGCTTCCGGATTCACCGTGGCACGAGAGGGGACTGCCCGCTGCCTTGCGAGGAGTGAGGGTGAAACCTGAGGTGTGGTGCGATTGGTTAGAGGGGGTTATGCGAAAGGTCCTGTCACGGCCTCTTTTCGGTATGTCGTGGTGGCATGTCGGCGCACGGGAACGTGTCGTGGGGCTGTGTCTTGTGGGTACAGTTGTACACCTCTGATCAGAGTAAAACTATTCGAATAGCCGTGCCCGCGGTTATGGGCGGTCGACCAGATTCACAATGGGTAGTACTCAGTCTTGCTCTCTTTTCCCCTACTCCAGAGCTAAAGTTCTTCTCAGCTGGAGCTGTCTCAGAAAGGTTGGTTTCGTCGCTACTGTCAGGGATGCCTGTGGAATGGAGTCGCCCGCTGCAAGAGTCAAGTCTTCAGGCTTAGCTCGCTTTTTCCTTTTCCATTGCATTTGTAATCTTTTATATTTTTGTAAGACGTGGATCTATATGTCAACAATTGTCATTTGTGTACTCTGGCTGGTCTTGGACAGGGGTTTAATGCACATTTAGCTTAGAAATTCTGGTTCGTGAATTTCTGGGCGTGAGAAGTTGGTATCAGAGCCGACCTTGACCGTAAGACATGCCAATTGGAAACCCTAAGAGCCCTCTGAAACCTTTTCATCTGCACATGCCCTTTGCACTTGGATTAGTTTCGGGAAAATTTTGGGGTTTGTTCTTTTGATTTGTGGGAAAAATCTTGATCGCTATTTAATCGGATTTCTCGGCTAGAGGCAGTCTAGGGTCTAGTAAAATTTTATTCGGAATTTATTTGACAGTGAGTCGGGAATTTATTAGGTGATATGCACTAAGTCGTGTCTAGGTTCAATGGGGAGATTTTATGCGTATCATTATAGCTATGCATCTATTTCGTGCATTAATTTATTGTTTAGTCGGTTGCATTAGTATCTTTTGTTTGGGTTCATGAAAAATGTTCCATGCATAAAAATCATCATGTTTGGCTAGTTGCTTGAGTCATTCGTTGCTTTGTTTAATTTGGATTTGAGCATGTATTGGTTCCTATCCCTCTGTCCTCTTTAGATGTCAGACCTATTCCTCGATCGCAAGCGCCGCTCCGAGCTTCAGAGTCACCGCCCTTAGCTTTATCGTCTTCTTAGTCTGTTGCTTGCTAGTTTCTGTGTTTAGGTTTGCTGCTTGTGGGTTAGCCGGCGGTCGATATCATGTGTTAGTGGTATGGCTGCCTTAATTAGGAGTTGTTTGCTTCCTTTTAAGTGTTTTAATCAAGATTAAGATAATTGCACATAAATATATAAGAAAGATTAGTTTCTAAGCCGTCTGTTTTCTTCCTTTCTCTTATTTCTACCTATCCTCCTCCAGATGGTGAAGACAAGGAATGATCCCCGTGACTCCAACGGCGCCAGTGGCAGCGAAGAGCAGATCAATGGAGCACATACCAGTGGTGCATCTAGCAACATTCCATCTCCACCGCCCGAGAACCCAATGGTCATTCAGATGATGACAATGATGATGCAACAGATGCAGCAACATTACCATGAGATGTTGCAGCAGGCGCAGCAGAACCAGCAGTCTGGTCCTCCACCATTACATTTGTCCAAGCTGTTAGACTTCCTCTATATCAAGCCACTTACTTTCTCAAGCACCACCAACCTAATGGAGGCCAACGACTGGCTCCATGCTATTGAGAAGAAACTGAACCTTCTGCAATGCAACGACCAAGAGAAGGTTGCTTTTGCTACACACCAGTTGCAAGGTCCCGCTTCTGCCTGGTGGGACAACTACGTGGTAACCCGTCTAGATGCAACGGAGGTTACTTGGGCAGAGTTTTGTCAAAGCTTCAGGAAGGCACAGATTCCCGAGGGGATCATGGCACAAAAGAAGAGAGTTCCGTGCACTGCAACAAGGAACCAGAACAGTTACAGAATACCTGCATGAGTTCAACCGCCTTGTGCGCTACGCTCCTGAGGACGTGCGCACCGATGCCAAGAGGCAGGAGAAGTTTTTGTTTGGTCTGGATGATGAATTGACCAACCAGCTGATCTCAGGAGTTTACGAGGACTTCAAGAAGCTTGTGGACAAGGCTATCCATCAGGAAGAGCAACGCAACAAAATGGACCGTAAAAGAAAGGCAGCTCAGTTCAGGACTCCTCAGGGGAACAGTCAGAAGCCTCGCTTCATGACGGGACAGCTGGGTGAGCCTTCCACCCTGATCGTCCGTCAGCACCGTCCCTACCACTCGGGTAACTTCAACAACGACTACAACGGTGGCAGTCACAACAGTAGTGAGCAGCACCACCACAACTCAACTCCACCCCCATTAATGGCACCAGCTGAGTCAGAACTACCAGCTATGTCAGCCCAGTCAGAACAGCTCAAGAAGGAGTCTGCAGGAAAGCCAGGACCCTGCTTCAACTATGGCAAGCACGGCCACTTTGCTAGCAAGTGTCCGAAGCTAAAGCGTGCTGGACCCAAGTTCGTCCAGGCCCGCATCAATCATGCGTCTGCAGAGGAGGCACAAGCAGCACCAGAGGTCGTGCTGGGCACGTTTCTAGTGAACTCATATCCGGCAACAGTTCTTTTTGATTCGGGTGCAACGCATTCTTTCATTTCCAAGAAGTTTGCTGGGACACATGGATTGTCGGTAGTGGAACTTAAAATACCAATGCGGGTTCATACCCCTGGAAATGACATGAACACCGCACACTACTGCCCCTCGATGACTATAGAGATCAAAAGGTCACCGTTTCTATCCAACCTTATCCTTCTTGAATCCAAAGACCTAGATGTCATTCTCGGAATGGATTGGTTGACCAGACACAAGGGAGTGATCGACTGCGCGAGTCGCACCATCACCCTAACCAACGACAAAGGGGAGAAGATCACCTTCCGTTCTCCAGTGTCGCAGAAGTCCGTAGCAAGTCTGAATCAGGCTGCTATTAAGGAACAGACAGAAATAGTGGAGAAAAGTCCTAAGGAGTTAGAGGATATCCCTATAGTACAAGAGTATCCTGAGGTGTTTCCTGAAGACCTCACTACAATGCCACCGAAGAGAGAAATCGAGTTCTGGATTGATTTGGCACCGGGAACTGCTCCGATCTACAAGAGGCCTTATAGGATGGCAGCTAACGAGCTAGCAGAAGTCAAAGAGCAAGTTGATGAACAGCTGCGGAAAGGATACATCCGACTGAGTACTTCACCTTGGGGTGCCCCGATTATCTTTGTGGAGAAGAAAGATAAGACCAAGAGGATGTGTGTCAATTATCGCGCACTCAATGAGGTCATTATCAAGAACAAATATCCTTTGCCAAGGATTGATGACCTGTTTGACCAGTTAAAGGGTGCCAAAGTGTTTTCTAAGATAGACCTACGATCAGGCTATCACCAGTTGAGAATTCGGGAAGAGGATATTCCCAAGACAGCCTTCACTACTCGGTATGGGTTGTTTGAGTGCACAGTCATGTCTTTTGGACTCACCAATGCACCAGCTTTCTTCATGAACTTGATGAACAAAGTGTTTATGGAGTTTTTGGACAAGTTTGTCGTGGTGTTCATTGACGACATACTTATCTATTCAAAGTCTGAAGAGGAACATGAGCAGCACCTCCGTCTGGTACTCGAGAAATTGAAGGAGCACCAGTTATATGCAAAGTTCAGTAAGTGTAACTTCTGGTTGTCGGAAGTCAAGTTTCTGGGTCACGTCATTACTGCTCAAGGTGTGGCAGTGGATCCGTCGAATGTGGAGTCAGTTACTAAGTGGACCCCACCAAAGACAATTTTTCAGATCCGGAGTTTTCTTGGACTTGCGGGTTATTACCGTCGGTTCATCGAAAATTTCTCTAAGATTGCCAGACCCATGACTCAGTTGCTGAAGAAAGATGAAAATTTTAAGTGGTCAGTTGAGTGCAACCAAAGTTTTGAAGAACTTAAGAAGAAGTTAGTATCTGCACCAGTTCTAATTCTGCCGGATCAGATGAAAGACTTCCAGGTCTACTGTGATGCATCTCGCCAAGGGCTAGGATGTGTTTTGATGCAAGAAGGCAGAGTGGTCGCATATGCTTCGCGGCAGTTGCGTCCACACGAGACCAATTATCCTACTCATGATCTTGAGTTAGTAGCAGTGGTTCACGCTTTGAAAATGTGGCGGCACTATCTTATTGGCAACTGCTGTGAAGTCTACACTGATCACAAGAGTCTGAAGTATATCTTCACTCAGCCTGACTTGAACCTCCGACAACGAAGATGGCTGGAATTAATTATAGATTATGACATGAGCATTCACTACCATCCGGGCAAAGCCAATGTGGTGGCAGATGCATTAAGCAGGAAGAGCTACTGCAATGCTTTGGGCACCGAAGGCATGTGTAAGGAATTGCAGCAGGAGCTTGAACATCTCAACTTGGGAATCGTAGAACACGGGTTTGTGGCCGCTCTAGAGGCGCGGCCTACGCTTATGGATCAAGTCAGAGCAGCTCAAATAAATGATCCTGAAATAGCTGAACTGAAAAAGAATATGAGGGTCAGAAAAGCCCGGGATTTCCTGGAAGATGAACATGGCACAATCTGGCTGGGAGAAAGATTGTGCGTATGCGTACCTGATGACAAAGAGCTGAAAGATCTGATACTCACCGAGGCTCATCAGACTCAGTACTCCATTCATCCGGGCAGTACCAATATGTACCAAGATCTCAAGGAAAAATTTTGGTGGGCCAGCATGAGGAGGGAAATAGCTGAATTCGTCGCACTCTGCGATGTTTGTCAGCGGGTCAAGGCAGAACACCAGAGGCCCGCAGGTTTGCTTCAACCTCTTCAGATTCCGGAATGGAAATGGGAGGAAATTGGGATGGATTTCTTCACTGGTTTACCCAGAACATCATCGGGACATGACTCAATCTGGGTAGCTGTGGACCGTCTCACAAAGGTCGCTCATTTCATTCGAGTGCATACCACATATACGGACAAAAGATTAGCAGAGCTTTACCTCTCAAGGATCATGTGTTTGCATGGGGTACCCAAGAAGATCGTATCGGATCGAGGGAGTCAGTTCACTTCAAAGTTCTGGCAGAGACTACAAGAAGAATTGGGAACCCGTTTGAATTTCAGCACAGCTTATCACCCGCAAACTGATGGTCAGACCAAGCGAGTCAACCAAATATTGGAGGATATGCTGCGAGCCTGTGCACTCGATTTTGGCGGAGCTTGGGATAAAAGCCTGCCTTATGCTGAATTCTCTTACAACAATAGCTACCAGGCCAGTTTGCAAATGGCACCGTTTGAAGCATTGTATGGTCGGAAGTGCCGCACACCTCTCTTCTGGGATCAAACGGGCGAACGTCAACTGTTCGGAACAGATGTGTTAACGGAAGCAGAGGAGAAAGTCTGAACTGTCAGGGAAAGATTGAGGATCGCTCAGTCTCGGCAGAAGAGTTACACCGATAACCGCCGAAGGGAGCTCACTTTTGAAGCAGGGGATTATGTGTACCTTCGTGTTACTCCGCTCCGGGGAGTACACCGTTTCCAGACGAAGGGCAAGTTGGCACCACGCTTTGTGGGACCATACAAAATCTTGGAACGAAGAGGAGAAGTCGCGTATCAGCTAGAACTCCCGTCCAACATGGCTGGTATCCATGATGTGTTCGATGTGTCTCAGTTAAAGAAGTGCTTAAGAGTACCAGAAGAACAAGCCAATTCGGAGCACATCGACATTCAAGAAGATCTGACTTATGTGGAGAAGCCAGTCCGCATCCTTGAGACCAGTGAAAGAAGAACCAGAAACAAGGTTACCAGGTTCTGCAGGGTTCAATGGAGCCACCACTCCGAGGAAGAAGCAATATGGGAAAGGGAAGATGAGTTGAAGGCCGCCCATCCGCACCTCTTCGCCAGCTCTTCCGAATCTCGGGGTCGAGATTCCATTTAAGGGGGGGGGTAGGTTTTTCACACCCTGAAGTTCTTCTCCCAAGCCTAAAGTAATTAATAAATGGTCTCGAGAAATTACCTGTGTAAAAGAGAGAGAAACCCTAATTGAATTAATGCAAATAATAATCAGAAATGGCATGTGGAATTTTTCTTGAGTTCTACATGTCAAAATATGCTAACAAGATTTTTAGTGGAATTTTCAGAGCTCTAGAAATAATTTTAACCAATTAAAATTGAGCACAAGCATTATTTAATCCCTGGAAATTCATTTCTTTCTTTTTCTTTTTCTTTTTCCCTCCCTTTCTTTTCGAATGGGCCGCCGGCCCATTCTCTCCCCCCTGCCCCTCCCCGCTGGGCCGGCCGAAGGCCAAGGCCCAGCAGCCGGCCGCCTCCTCCCTCCTCCCTTCGGGTCGCCGACAGGTAGGGCCCACCTGTCGGGCCCGTCTCCCACCTCCGGCCGGAGCCGCCGTGCCCGCAACTGCCACTCCCGCTCTTCCCCGCGCACCCGCGCCCACGTCGCCCTCACCCTGCGCGCATCCCGCGCGTCCCGCAACCGCCGGCCGACTATCCCGCCGCTCCCGCTCTCGAGACGGCCGGGATTCGATTTTCGAATCCTGCCTCTCTCTCTCCTCCCCCACCTCCCCACGTCGGCTTGCGAAATCGCGGCCATCCCGGCCACGATCGACCCCCGCGGGTCTATATAAAGCGCCCTCGTCTCCTCCGCTCTTTTTTTTGTTTTGCAACCACCCGCCCCCGTGCCTTCCACCGCCCTAGCGCCGTCGCCCTCCTCTCCGCCGCCGCCACCACCGCTCTGGTCGCCGCTAGCTGCCGCTAGCCGCCGTGCCGAGCCGTGCCGTCGACGCCGCCGCGTTCGCCGTCGAGCGGGCCACCCCGTCCACCCCTCTCCCGTCGGATTCCGCCGTCGGAACCCACTCCGCACCGTGCGCCGGTGAGCACCGCCATGGCTGCTGCTTTCGGTCGGCTTCCTCGCCCTCTTCCATCTTCCTCTCTCTCTCTAACCCCTTTCTTCGTGTTCGCTAGGTGGTCTCGGAGCTCGTCCTGCCATCGCCGTCGCCCTCCGTCGCTCGCCGTCGTCAATCGTCGTCGGTGGGGCCCCTCCTCCCTTCCTCTCTCTCCCGCGCCGCTTAGCCTTGCGCCGCCACCTAGCTGCTTAGCCGCCGCTAGCGCCGTCCGCGTTGCCGCGACGCCGCCGCCCTCCGCCGTCGGCCGGTCGCCCCCGGTCGCCGCCGCTGCGTCGAGCCGCGCCGCCGCGCGCCATGGCGTCGGGCCGGCTTGAGCCGAGCCCGTGCGGCCGGCCGTGAGCCGCCCCCGCCGTCCGATCTACCCGACCCGCCGCCCGCGTGGCTGCCACGTGGCCGCCACGTGTGCGCCACGTCGGCGCGACGTGTGCACCACGTGGTGCGCCGTCTCCTTCCCGGTCCGTGGACCCGGTCCACCGCGGACCTCCCCCTTAAGCCGCTGACCCGTGGGTCCGGCATGTCGGTGCCGCCCCCTCGTTGATGACGTCAGCCCTGGGATGAGATATTGCGCAATAAATCAATTAAGGATTTATCTGTTTATAGTAAAAACACAGTGAATCTTCTAAAATTCATATCTAATTCATCCGAGCTCCGTTTAAGTCCATTCAAGTCTCAGTAAATTCATAAAAATGTATAGAATCCATTAAAAATGGTTTTGTTTCCTGTTTCAGTAGACTTATAGCATGTTTTGCTTGTGTGCTTTGTTTGTCGCGTAGATTTCGGCCGTTTCGTCGATCCGCGGTTTCTCGAAGACGTTGCTGTGGTTTCATCAGTGCGAGAGCAAGGCAAGTCATGCATCACAATTGATCATATTGTACCCAATTTACAAATGTCCCGCATTTCTATTAAATGTTGCATTGTTTTACAATATCATGTGGGATGGGTCCTACTACTCAGCCATATATTGTTTACCTTATGCCATTGATAACTTGGGTATCAAAATGATTAGATGTTGGTTTAGGAAATGTTTAGCCATGCTTAGTTCAACTAGTACACAAAAGGGGAATCACATTAATGCATAGACTTTGATTATTGGCATAGTTTTTGGTTAGTGCCACCGCAATGGTGTTAGTTTATTAAAATACAGTACATGGTGGGCTGTGGGTGCATGGTTTTGCTAGTTGTGCCCATGGCGATTAAGGACCGGTTCGCGGGATGCCCTGGAAGAATTTATCGTTCTTACCACAAGCCAGCGTGGGCAACGGCTGGGCTTGTAGTGTAGCTTTCCTCTAGCCGACGTACCCAGGCAAGGGTGGGCGTGATGGAGTTGGGTCGGCCGGGGTGTCCGGTTGATCGGCTTCCGGATTCACCGTGGCACGAGAGGGGACTGCCCGCTGCCTTGCGAGGAGTGAGGGTGAAACCTGAGGTGTGGTGCGATTGGTTAGAGGGGGTTATGCAAAAGGTCCTGTCACGGCCTCTTTCCGGTATGTCGTGGTGGCATGTCGGCGCACGGGAACGTGTTGTGGGGCTGTGTCTTGTGGGTACAGTTGTACACCTCTGATCAGAGTAAAACTATTCGAATAGCCGTGCCCGCGGTTATGGGCGGTCGACCAGATTCACCGTGATTAGTCTCACCCCTAGTTAGCTAATGAACTGGTGTAGTTCAGGTGGTTGGTTGGGCCTGTTGCAACGTAGTGTAGTGTTGGACAGTGATTGGTTAATATTGATTAATTACTTCAACTGTTTTATTTCCTTCAACTACTGCTTTTAAATACTAGCTTTATGCAAATGAACCTCTAGCCTCCTTTGGATATATCCTGCATCATACCTCCTCTTCCGGTATGACTTGCTGAGTACAGTGGGTAGTACTCAGTCTTGCTCTCTTTTCCCCTACTCCAGAGCTAAAGTTCTTCTCAGTTGGAGCTGTCTCAGAAAGGTTGGTTTCGTCGCTACCATCAGGAATGCATGTGGAATGGAGTCGCCCGCTGCAAGAGTCAAGTCTTCAGGCTTAGCTCGCTTTTTCCATTTCCGTTGCATTTGTAATCTTTTATATTATTGTAAGACGTGGATCTGTATGTCAACAATTGTCGTTTGTGTACCCTGGCTGGTGCTGGACAAGGGTTTAATGCACATTCAGCTTAGAAATTATGGTTCGTGAATTTCTGGGCGTGACATTTGCCTTGGGGTTTTTCCACGAATTATCATTCACACAGGTAAAGAGGCGAAAAACACAAGGATTTTATATTGGTTCGTGCCTCCACGGCGGATAATAACCCTACATCCAGTTTTTTTTCCTCTCTTTTTTTATTTTCCTCTTTTTTTGCATTTTTGTGCCGAAGGGCTTACATAGTGCCGAAAGGCTTACATAACAGTATTATACATTTTTACAAGTTGGCAATTTGGGTGCCACCCGTTCTAGACATAGAAGAGCTTAAGTGAAGCAGCGTTCCAGGAATGGTCGAACTATTCGCCTTCCAGCGTCGCTAGGCAAAAGGAGCCTGTCCTGGACCTGTGCTTGATAAGGTATGGCTCTTCCCACTTCGATTCAAGCTTCCCGACCGCCACAGGGTTCGCCTTTTTCCTTAGGACGAGATGGCCAGGCAACAGCTCTATCGGGCGAACTTTTTTGTTATAAGTTGCCGAAGTGCTTGTGGCGTATTTGCGCATGTTTTCCAGTGCTTCGACTCTTACCCCTTCAAGGAGTTCGAGTGACACCTCGTGCCCGTCTTCGCCTCTAGAGAACATCACTCTTGGCGAATTAGCCCCTAGATCAGTTGGGGTCATTGTTTCATCGCCATAGAGAAGCATGAACGGGCTGAAATTGGTTGGTCTGGTGGGGGTCGTGCGAAGGGCACAGAGAACAGATAGCATTTCGTCTGGCCATTTACCCTTCGCCACCCCCTGAAGCCTTTTCTTGAGTGCCTCAAGGATTTTGCCATTTGTGCGTTCGGCCGCCCCATTTGACTGTGGGTGTGCGACCAAAGCGAACCTGATTTCCAGGTTTAGCCCTTCGCACATTTCTCTGAATTTGTCAGTCGAATTGCTTGCCGTTGTCAGTGATGAACTCCTTAGGCACTCCGAAACGGCAGACAATGTTTTTCCATACGAACTTCTGCACAGCTGCTGAAGTGATCGGACCGAGTGGTTCGGCCTCAATCCAGCGGGAGAAGTATTCGATGGCTACAATTGCGAACTTGTACCCATTTCTCGCCACAGGGAATGGGCCAACGATGTCTAGCCCCCATCTGGCGAAAGGCCATACTGGTGCGATAGGTTGTAGCTCGTACTGAGGTGCAGTTTGGCTTCGGCCATGCCGCTGGCAGCTTTCGCACTTCTTGGCTTGCTCGACACAAACTTTCAGCACAGTGGGCCAATAGACTCCCTGGCGAAACACTTTGGAGGCGACCGTTCTTGCGGCTTGATGTGCACCGCACAGCCCCTGGTGTATCTCTTTCGCCATTTCCTCTCCTTCGGCGAAAGAGATGCAGTGAAGTAAGGGTTGGAGCACCCCAGAGCGATACAGCTGGCCAGAGATAAGCTTGTATTTTGTGGCTCTGAGCTGTAAGCGCTTCGCTTCTGCTTCATCCTCCGGGAGCCAGCCGTTCTTGAGGTACTTGACGAACGGTGTTCGCCAGTCCTCTGCATCTTCGCCCAGTTCTGCCTGGTCGATTGCCAGGATGACTAGGCTTTCTGCGGGCACACTTGGTGCGTATAGGACTTCAAAAAAGATGCCTGGCGAATGCGGGCCTCCACAGGCGGCGGATCTCGCCAGGGCGTCTGCTTCCTCATTCTGGCCTCTAGGTAAGTGTTCGACCGTTATGCCAGCGAAGCACTTTTCCATAGACCGAACGGCCTCCAGATATTTCTTCATTCCTTCTTCTTTTACTTCAAAAGACTTGTCAACATGACTTGCCACTAGTTTGGAGTCTGTTCGAATGAGCAAGCACCGAACCCCCAATTCTTTTGCTTTTCTTAGGCCCAATAGTACAGCTTCGTATTCGGCCATGTTGTTGGTCGTGCCAAACTGCAACCTTGCGGCATATTGAATCGGCACGCCCCCTGGCGAAGTGAGTACTGCCGCGGCGCCCGCCCCCTTTTGCGACCACGAGCCGTCGGAGTGCATTACCCAAGGCTGTTCGACGGACTCGGGTTCGGGGGCGAACGCCGGTGTCCATTCGGCCACGAAGTCTGCTAGGACTTGGGACTTGATGGCTGTGCGAGTGACAAAATGTAGGTCGAAGGGTGATAACTCTGCCGCCCACTTGCTGAGCCGGCCGGTGATTTCCTTGCCCCATAGTACTTCGCCCAAAGGATACTGCGATGGCACAGTGACTTTATGGGCCTACAAGTAGTGCTTAAGCTTGCGCGAAGCCATCACTAGAGCGTAAGCGAGCTTTTCCATTTTGATGTATCTTGTCTTTGCCCCTTGCAAAGCTTCGGCGATGAAATATACTGGCTTCTGGCCTGACTCTGTCTCTTGGACAAGAGCTGCACTGACCGCCACCGGCGAAGCTGCTAGATAAAGCAGCATTTCGCTTCCTGGTGTTGGGCTGACCAAGGTGGGTGGGTTTTGCAGATACTGCTTTAGCTCATCGAACGCGACTTGGCATTCGGGTGTCCAGCTAAACTTTCCCGCGCCCCGGAGGGTCTTGAAGAAGGGCAAACCTCTTTCGGCTGCCTTCGAGAGAAATCGACTGATCGCCGCAATTCGGCCTGCGAGCTTTTGTACTTCGCGTACGCTCGACGGAGGCTTCATTTGCCGAATGGCGTCGATTTTCTCGGGGTTCGCCTCAATACCCCTTTCAGAAACAAGAAAACCCAACAACTTGCCCGCGCGAACACCAAAAACACACTTCTCAGGGTTTAGTTTCATACCAGCCACGCGCAAGTTGTTGAAGGTCTCCTGTAGGTCGGACGCATGGTCGAGAGTCTTGCGGCTTTTTACGACGATATCGTCGAGATAAGCCTACACATTTCACCCCAACTGCTTGAAAAGGACCTTATACACCATTTTGGCGAATGTTGCTCCGGCGTTCCTCAGGCCGAAAGGCATTCTGAGGTGGCAGAACGTGCCGAACGACGTGATGAAGGCTGTCTTGGGGATGTCGGCCGGATTCATGTGGATCTGGTGATAGCTGGAGTACGCATCCAAAAAGCTCATGAGTTCGCAACCAGCTGTCGAGTCGACAAGCTGGTCGATCCGTGGTAGGGGGAAGTCATCTTTCGGGCATACCTTGTTGAGGTCTGTGAAGTCGACGCACATGCGCCACTTGCCGTTCGACTTCCTCACCAGAACCGGGTTCGCCAACCACTCTGGGTGATCGATCTCTTGGATCACCCCCGCCTTGAGCAGTTTTTGTACTTCGGCCTTTGCTGCCTCCTGGCGATCAGCGGACATTTTGCGCAGCTTTTGCTTCCTTGGCTTGGCACCCGGCTTGACCGCCAGATGGTGCATGATGAGGTCCTTCGAAACACCTCCCACTTCGTCGGGGCCCTAGGCGAAGATGTCAATGTTCTTCTTGAGCACCTTCAGGATATCCTCAGCTTCCTCTTCGCCTAGATCGCCCCCTAGCAGGACAAACTTTGTGGGATCGGCGTCGTCGACTTGCATCTTGATCACCTTGCCGTGAGGTGCAGGCTTCGGCATGCGTTTAGCATGGTCATGTGGTTCGGCCTCAACATTGTCCACTGTCCTGCTTGCTACCAGATCGCCCTTTGATAAGGTCGAAGGTTGAAGCCCCTTGACGACGATCACACCAATTGGGCCCGGCATCGTGAGCTTGAGATAGTTATGGTGGGAGATGGCTTCGAACTTGTTCAAGGTTGCACGACTGAAGATGGCATTGTAATTGTATGGGATGTCGACGATGTCGAACAGTATCTGCTCTTCGCGCCTGTTTTCACTTATGCCGAAAGCTACCACCAGTTGTACTTGGCCCAATACCTGAACTACTTCGCCGCCAAAACCACGAAGCAAGGCTGGAGCCTGGGTGAGGGCTAGGGTTGGCAACCCCATCTTGGCATATGCTTCGGCAAAGATGACATCGGCCAAACTCCCCCCGTCAACCAGGATTCGCCGGACTTCGAAGCCAGCTACCTCGGCCGAGATCACCAAGGGGTCTTGATGTGGGAACAGCACCCCTTCGGCATCCTCTGGCTCGAAAGAGATCTGCTAGTTCAGGTATCGCGGGGCCCCTTCGCCTGCCGAAGTGATGTTGTGCACCATCCACTGTTGCATCTTCTTTTGCCGTTTTGACAGCTGATTCGGCGGGTCGGTCCTTGTAATCACTTGGATTACTCTGCGCTGCCCATCCTGGCGGTGTTCGGCCGGTGGCGCTTGCTCTTGAATAGCTTCGCGAGGTGGTTCGGTGGCTTGTCCTTGTGGTGGCTTTGGATCTTGCACGTTGCCACGCTGCCGAATGTTTCGACATTGCTCGGTGGTGTGCGAAGAGCGCCCGTGAAAAGCGCAGTAGAGGTCTTTTCAGACCTTCTTGCGAACGGGCTGTTGATGGCTGCTTGCTTGTTGGGCGTCGAACTCCTTGCGGAGGGCTTGAACTTCTTCGACAGCCATCACCGCCTTGCCTGCACGGTCAGTTCTGAATTTCCTCCAAGTCATAGGAGCTTGGCCTAGTCTTGGCGGTTGTCCTTGGACCGGTGGTTGAGACTGGCGAACAGCGAGAGGAGCCGGTTCGGATACTTGCGCTTGTACTTGGGCTTGGACAGCGGCGACTGAGGCCTTGTCGTACTCGACTTGGATCACTTGCCGTCGCTTGGAATCCTCTTCGCCCCTCGCGTATCCGTCAATGATGCGGAGCAGGTGCTCGAGTGTCTGTGGCTCCTTGTTGGTGATTTTTCTTGTGAGTTCGCCCTCGAGCAGTCCGGCCGAAGCAGCGTTGATGACGGATGCCTCAGTGATGTCCTGCACTTGGCATCATGCTTGCGAGAAGTGACGCATGTAGTCCCTTATCGACTCCCCCGGTCTCTGGCGAATGCCGAGTAGATGTTGCTGTGTCTTCGGCTCCTCATAGGTGCCTCGAAAATTAAGGACAAAGACATCGCGCAATTGCTCCCATGAGTAAATGTTGTTAGCTAGTAAATTGAAGTACCAAGAACGGGCAATGCTGTCAAGAGCGAGATGTATTACCTTCGCCTTGGTATTCTCGTCGCCATGAGCGGCTTCGATCGCGGACTCGTAGATGGATAGGAACTCTTTTGTGTCAGTTTCGCCTGAATAGCGTGGGACGGGTAGGAACTTGAACTGGGGTGGGATTGGACGGATCTTGATTCCCCCACTCAGTGGTAGCCCCTTTTCGCCCCTGCCCTGTTCACGGCACCTTGTTGCGGATATGGCGTGGCGAAAGGCGAGGTAACGGCTTGCGCGTAAGGTTGGGCCACAGTGTTCGGCTGCGCGGTTCCAATTGGTGGTGCTTGATGAGCCGCCATGGATGAGTCGAACGTTGGCTGGGGCCACGCCATGGCGGCCTGGTTTGGTGCTTGGTTCGCCCCGAAGCCTGGCGTTGGTGCTTGCGGCCGAACAGCTGGTGCCTGAGCAGCATTGATGAAGTCGAACTGCGGTCCCTGACTCCAAGGCGAAGCCCCCAGACCTGGCTGATTCGACGGCAACCAACTGGGCGCACCCTGACTTGTGTTCTGGGTTGGCTAAGTTGCTGAAGGAAAGCTTGAAGCTGTGCCTGCCGAGTCGAAGCCCCTTTTGCCATTGCTTGTGACACTTGGCCGGGCAGTTGTGGGTGTACTTGAACAGTGACCGGCTGAGCTTGCGGCTGCCCGCGAGGGGCCGGATGTACCGCTGCGATCGAAGGCTGCCCGACGAAGTATGCTGGCACTTGCGTGGCTTGTGGGTAGACTTGGGGTGGGACATAGCCTGCCGAATACTGGAGGATTGGGGCCGAAGCGGCCTTGGCCCGCCTCGCTGCCTCGTACGCCTGTTGCTGTTCTTGCATCTGTCGAAGCATGCCTTGGAGTCGTGTCATATTCTGTCGCATGGCTTCCATGTCGGCTTCGGCTTGTGTTTCGGGGTCAGGGTTTACTTGTGCGGCGACGAGCGCAGTCGAGACCATTGCCGGTTGTGATGGAGCGGCTTGGGGCGCCAGCAGATGGCTTGTCGAAAGGATCTCCGCCCTGGTTTGGAGTGCCCTTGCTGCTGCAGCCGCCTTCATCGTGTCAGGCGTGTTCGGCACCTGCCCCAGCGAGGCGATAGGAGCCGAAGACGGCAGCAGTGGCGCGGGTGCTGAAGCTGGTGGCGCTCCGCCATCCTCGGCGACGGGCGCCGAAGGCTCTACACCCTCTTCGGTGGCCATCTCTCCCCCAGCTTCGCTTTCCTTTCACCTTGTAACCTTCTCCTTCACGACCCTCTTTGGTGGGCATTCGCTCTCAGTAGTTTCGCTTGGAGGTCCCCATGGTCGGCGCCAGCTGTTGTCGAAATGACAACTGCATACGTCGAAGGACGTGGTTACTCAACGATGGTTGGAAAACAGTAAAGTGTATTAGATTGAGAATTTTTCTTAGGATCCCCTTTACATGGCCCTAGGGGTCTATTTATATCCTTGTTACAGGCCCCCCTATTAGGGTTTAGGTTTTACAGGGGAATTTATATGGTTGCCCTTGTGAAAGGGACATTTACATGGGTATACAGTGTCATTGGCATACATGGGCCTCTAATGGGCCTGGTTGGCGAATGCCGGCCCAAAGGCCGGCCAAAGCGGCCAGGATGGCGAAGTCACCCTCCTTTGGCGGGCACCCTTCGCCCAGGATGTACAGTCTTCGCCATGGGGCTCCATCTTTTGCCGTCCTCGCTCCATTGTCTTCGCCATGTGGCTTCACCGCCTTCACCATGGGGCTTTGCCCCGATGAACTTAACACCTTGAGCCTGAATCCTGACTGGTCGCACGGTTTCGGCAGATCTGGTCGAAGGGTCTCATGAGATACTGCCAACATAGAGTATGGGGATCATTGGAGCTATGGTATACGCAAGATTGAAGTAAAAGAGACGAGAGACAATGATTTTTATACAGATTCGGGCACACATGTAATAGCCCTACTCCTGTTGGCCAAGGCGGTGTTGCATTTATATATGAAAACCACGTGATTACGATAAATTGTATATAAAATATTGCGTACCTATGTAGATATATCTCGCATATATCTACGAAATTAGTAGATTGATTTGAGAAATTAATCTACCAATTGTCTGTTTTAATACATACTTGTGTCTGTTTCCTGGTTGATGTTTGTGTACGCATAACAAGATCATGTATAAATTTCTCTCATATTTCAACGAATACTGTATACAAACTTTGTATATAATTCCCTCATATTTCAATGAATATTTGTCCATAATAATTTATCTCATATGATAATCAATATTACTTTGACCCAAGGGTAAAAGAGTCATTTTAAGTCTCCTATCATACTTGCAAAGCTGACATGGCGTTCTAATTAGGTAAAATTGGTAATTCATAAATATTAGCTCTCTCTCCTTGTGGCATTTCTGTAAAGAAATTTGGAAGAGTGGCATCTCAAGAGTGTCACTTTGTAAGAGTGGCAAATAGTTAAACCCACCTCGCGCCGCCCTATCGCCGCACCTCCTCCCATGCCATCCAACCATCATCCCCATTCATGCCTCTCCATCGCCACCCTACTGCTCGCGTTCGCTGGTTGCCTCTCCGCCGCCCCTCCCCTTGCGTCGTCCGTCGCTGCACCTCCTCCCGCGCCATCCAGCCACCGCCCATTGCTCGCGCCTCTGTCGCCACACTGCTGCTCACGCTCACTAGCCCGCCTCTACGTCACACCGCCACACAACCAAGGGCATTTTGGTCATCAAAGATGGAGGAAAGGGACAACTATTTTAATTGAAAGAAAATGACATTTGGGCGGAGCCCCCAGTTGAGAGTGACATTCTGGCGAATTTCAATTGTGGAGTGGTATTTTAGCAAAGCACCCATTTGAGAATGGTAGAATGTCAATTTTCTTGCTCAACATTGACAACCCATCATTTAGGATTTAGCTTATAAGCTTTATGGTTTTTTTCGTTGTATTTTATTTTTAAGTATTTGTTCTTAAATCGGTGTGTGTGTGTGGGCACACGCATGTGAGCGGAGCTCAACTTGGCACAATGGCGGCCAAGGTCGAGGCGAAGATGGTGGTGGTGGGTCTGGTGACCTCTTGTCAAGCGCATGCCCCCGCAAACCGCCACCGCCGAGGGCGGCATGGAGAGGCACGGCGAACAACGAGGAAAGGAGCAGCGCGACGAGCGGAAGCTGCAGTCCAACCTCGACACGCTGGTGCTCACCCCGTAGTCGGAGCAAGAAAAAAGAGGAAATGGGAGGAGATAGAGAATTGATGCGATGAGGTGAAGGAAATGGGCCCACTGATGTGGATCCCATTATTTTTTAATCTTATTATTTAACTAGCGTATGGGCCCACATATTTTGTTTTATTTTTTAAATTGTTGAATTTTGCTTAATGTGACACGTCGATGCCACGCCAGATAAAGACCAAATCAAATTAGCCACGTAGACATCACGTTAGTTGAAACCGTTGTTCAAACCACCTTAAAATCTATATTGCACTGGTTTTAACATATCGGGTGTATCGGTTCAAGACGAAAATCGAAGTAGCTGTCAAAGTTAAGGGTCATAAAATGAATTTATTCCATTCTTCTACTCGTCCATAACTCCACTGAGAGCGGGGCGAGCAGGCGGAGAGGCTAGGCCACACGATTCTCCTCTCGCTTTTAGCTTCCAACTCCAAGTCTCGCTCTCGCTTTTAGCTTCCAACTCCAAGCCTTTCTCCTCTCGCTTTTAGCTTCCAACTTGGTCAGGAACTAGGGTTTGTGTGATCTTCTGTCCAAGTCTCGCCGTGGTCAGGAGCTAGGGTTTGCGTGATCTTCGGGGGAGGAGGGGGCAAGAGAGAGTTTGAGGAAGAGGAGGAGAAGATGATCGAGGACCGGTGGATCCTCTCTTGTGGCATGCCATGGCGCTGGCCATAGCTACGGTGCGACTCCCCTACATACCCATGTCGTAGTGTAATATAGGTCTAGGCCCTTAGCAAATCCTGGGCCGAGGTAGCAAAGCTTGAGGGGGAGGGAAGCGGCCCTCCGGGCTGCTCAGACCCCCCCCCCCCCCCCCCGGCGTCACTTGTGATACAATGATACGCAAGCCTTGAGCGTATTCTCGAAAAAAAAAAAGTTAACAAAACGACTTGGGTCACCTCGCAAGAAATTTTAGATTGTGCCTAGTTTTCACTAAGGCAGAACTCATATAGTGGCAGAAAAGCATTACATCAAACAAGAGAACATTACAACAGAGTACTGTTTGGAAATCTAACCCAGTAAAATCATAGGTACAGCTCCAAAACAATCTGACATCAGTAAACTGCATTCAACCCACATTCTGCTTAGAAATCCATCTTCAACCGCCTCATATTTCTGTCGAAGAAATATCATCTCCAACTTGCATGCAAAAGCAAAACTCAAGAACAGTTCCCAATACCTGTTGCACAAATTGCTCAAGAAACACTTAAAGCATCTCCTGCCCTCTCCTTCTCTTGATCACTACAAAAGGTCAAGGTCACATAAGTTGCAAAATAAAAAAGGAAGGAGCACACTCAGTAAGCAACAAACCAAATGTCATGCCACTAGTACACTGTTATGAATGTCCTGCACTTCAAACAAAAATCTGCACTCCACGGCATTTTGTTCATAATCAAACAAATAAAGAATTGGGATAATCATGGAGGCAATATCAACCTACGCATTTGTTTCTTGTAACCGAAGAACAAGTTTACAGAAATCACAAAAGTCATGAATATTCTTGTGAGCATCTGCCTACAAAATTGAATACTACTTGATCAGTAACTCTCATGTATTGCATCAAGTTAAGAATATGCCAAGTTTGACATGTTTTATAGTGGAGTTGCTAGCTACAGCAGATAATTTACTGTATAACTAGCACATGTACAGATATACAGGTTAATATTACTGAAACTGAAAGTAACCCCACAGGGGCACTACCAATTGTCATGCCCTTTAGCCCTTACAATATTTCTCATAAATCCTCTAAAAGAAGATGATCAATACACTGCTCTAGTCTAGGCCACTACATTTGTAAAGTTCTGTACATGTGCATCTGAAAAACATACATAGCAACATACCGAACTTATACGAATTCAAGAAATAATCTGAACTAGTCGGACCAAATATTTCTGAACATTTCAGAAATAATCTGTACAAATATTTCCGAACATATTTGAACATTTCAGAACTAATCTAAACAAATATTTCTGAACATTTCTGAATTGCTAGCTAGCACAACATTGCTAAACATTTCTAAACCAATCTAAACAAATACAATTTTCTTTGATGCAGAACAAAGCCAAGCAGGAGTTCAGCACATATGCGGTATGGTCAAGCTTAGCATTGGCTACATGATGATTATCAATTCCTTTAATTACCATGAATTGTTCATGTAGACCCCCCAAGCCCCGCTATCTAGTAGCATAAACAGTGTTGTTTACTCTGGAAAAATATAAAGTTCATTCCTTCCTAAGTTCCAATGAGAACTTCAGCCCTACAAGTGTCTTCAGAACAGAGAACAGCATGATTCATGATCCTCCTATAGTTTAGTCTATCTAGGTACTCTGGTGAATCCTGAAACATTTCGAACAGTCAAACATGCATGGTTGCTGCAATTTTTGAGATACAGCCATCAAAATGTAATCATCTCACTTAGTTTTCATAAAGAACTAGTAACCGTAGACTATGCTTCCAAAAGAGATCAAACCTTGCTCATTGGTGATAATGTTAGCGATATTCCTCCAAAATGACCAGCAACGATTCGGCAATGAGCTACTGTATGTCCAGTGTCCAGAGATGCTTCAGTAGTTCAGTGATTCAGTCACTCCAGTCCAATGTGTCCAGAGATGCTTCAGTAGTTCAGTGATTCAGTCACTCCAGTCCAATGTGTTCCTCTTCATCTCCTCCTCCCTCTTAATATCCTTCTTCTTCCTCATCTTCACCCTCGGTTTCATCGGCCGATGCTGCAAATGCTCAGCCTGGAAGGCAACCATCGCCCTGAGCACCCCCACCATCGTCTCCTCGATCTCTTCTCCCCTCCCCTCCGGCTCCAGCAGCCGCAGAGCCCTCGCGACGGCCTCCATAGTGCTCACGCACCCCTTGTGCGGCTCCTTCTTCACCACAAGCTCCCCCTCGAACATGCTGTCGCCGTCAACGCCGCAGTCGACGGGCAGCGAGACGGGGACGGCGAAGGAGGACAGGAACGGGAGGCTAGCGGCGTGCATCTCCTTGGCCTGCTTCCATGTCCCATCGAGCAGTAGCAGTGTCGGGTTGGCGCGCGCGGGCGGAGGCGTGGATCGGCACCAGGAAGCGAGGTCGGCGGCGTCCGGCGAAGGGAAGAGCAGGAGGACGGGAGAGCGAGAGATGACGGGGGCGGAGGAAGGGAGGAGGCGGCGGCCGGGGATGAGGCGGAGGTTGGAGAGGGAGCGGGCGAGGAGGGGGAGGGTGGAGAGCGGGTTGCGGCGGAGGGCGTGCGGGTGGTGGAGGATGACGACGGTGGTGGAGGTGGGGAGCGGCGTGGCGGGAAGGTACGGGCAGAGGCAGACGGTGGTTGGGCGGCCGCAGCCGGAGCTGCAGACGGCGCGACCGGGAGGAGTCTCGTCGGCGGTGGCGTCGCCGGCGGCTGAGGGGAGTGGCTCGAAGTCCATCACGATTTTGGCCAGTAAAAGCTCAGCACTTTCCCATGTTTATTAATCTTGGCCCATTTCACTGCTATGGGTTATATAGGCTTGGGCCGAGGTTACACTGGTACACAATTTTCCCTTGTATTTTTCATCACAAATAAAGGTTTAAAAGAAAGGTTTAGTGTGTTAAGAATCCAAAAATAAACAACATGCTGGTTCTTTGAATTTAACGAACAAACGAAATTAAATTCTCACAGAAAAGAGAGTTATTTTCATATATTGTTCTTCTGTTGGCAGAGCAGGTAGAAATGGCTTACCCTTAGCCAATCCGAGATACAGGGCCCACGGAAGCAATGAGAGCAGGACATCCTCGTTAGCTTCTCTCCCACCTCAAAGACCTCCAGTTAAACAGCGCATGCAATTGAGCTCCTTTGCCTCGCTCGCCCAAGCCTCCTGCAGCTCGGCCATGGCCGTGCTCGACGCGGGCACAGCACCGAACCCACTGTTCCTGTACGCGGGGACATCACTGAAACTACCATTCCTGTACGCCATCATAGTAGGTTGTATGGTGGTGGTGGTGGTGGCGGCGGCGATGGCACCGTGACTATTCATACCAAAGTGAAGCTACCGGTTCAAGAGCCTATCTAAATACATAACCCCGTCACACCATTCGATCACCATCCCATTCTTATGGTAGGTGTTATCCACCGAATAGCTTTCCACCTCTTCTTCATGCCCATCTTTGCGCATCGCCCATAAATATGGCATATCATCTCAATTGTTTCTAGGCAAAATTTGCTAAGGACACTCAAAAAAATACGTAATTAGCTGTGGAACATTATAAAGATGTGAATTTGCTCGAGAACACTTCAAAATTCTGGTAATTTGCTGCTGGATACTGAACGCATTAAAATATAATATCCACTCAATCAATGAGAGAGAAATCACATAAAATGACAATTTTGCCCTTATCTTTTTTTCCCTTCTTTCAGTTTGTTCCGAGTTCCGATGCTCACATGTAGCAAGCTCTATTGGCTTGCCCATGGTGGACAGGTGCTAGCGCGTAGTCGACGGCGTGGTTGTGTAGCATGCCGTTGGCACCGGCCTCGTCCCCACCCCCAAGCCCCCCGCTGACCGCCCGCGCGTGTCGCCGAGACGTTCCTTGGCGGCGGAGCTCCCATGGATTTCGGCGACAAAAGCAGAGCTAAAAAGTAGTCAGAGAGTAAATGGTACTAATGAACAACTAGATGACCAAAGATTCAAAATTATAGTTGTAAACAGTGGGAGTTGTAAAACAAGAGCTAGTTTCAGAAAACATAAGCTAAGCTTCCATAGAACTCTTTTATATAGTACTGATCTGTGATCACTTGTCACTACACACACCAAGGGAAGGAGAGAAAAAGAAAGATCAGAAGCAGAGACCTATTGCTATGTCGAAGAAGGTAAAATTAAAAGCAGCAAGAAAGCAGAGGAAGGCGGCTGGCTAAGCTTGCTCCAAAAGTTCAGAGATTTGCTGCAAGCCCGTGAGAGCAGGGGGTGTCTCTGGCTAGTAGCCGCCAGCGGCGTTGGCTGCGAGCTTGATGGACGACGGCAGCGGGCTGCACAGCAGCGTGCGCGGCGGTGGCGGCTGCTCCAGACGCCTCCCTGCGACGTCGTAGTAGATCATGCCGGAGAAGTCCAACGACTGGCACTGCTCCTCCATCAGTATCTCCTTCCTCCACACACCGTCCTCCGCGTGGAAGCTTAGCTCCAGCCCGACCTTCCTCCTCCTCCTCGACGACGACGAGATAGCCTTCTTGCTAGCCTTCTTGCTGCCTCCGCCACCTAGGAACGGGCGAAAGGCACGATGGCGCGCGACAAGAAGGACACCGCGATCCCCACCCGTGACCGCAGGTGCAGCCGTCGCGCCGCCCGTGCCGTGGCCCAGGAACCCGGCGGCCGCGCCCCTCCTAGCCTCCGCCTGCCCTGCTGCATGCGGCGTGCCGGCTCTAGGCTCCAAGCAGTCGCCGTCTGCCAATGGGGTGATGGATTGGGGGGAATCAATGGAGGATTCGGTAGAAGAAGATAAGGGTAAAAATGTCATTTTTTATGGTTTCTCTCTCATCAATTGAGTGGATATTATATTTTAATGTGTCTAGTGTCCAGCAGCAAATTACCGGAATTTTGAAGTGTTCTCGGGCAAATTCACATTTTTATGATGTCCCACAGCTAATTACGCATTTTTAAGTGTCCTATAGCAAATTTTGCCTTGTTTCTAACCTTTAGATGATTAATCTATAGCCTAAATAATTTTCTTCATTTTCTTCTCTCATGAAGCCATATCGTCTTACTTTTACTTTTGGATTATCAATCTATATGCTATTTAAATTATCATAAACCACATCAACATAATGGTTTATAACCTTTTTCCAATGATCAATAAAAATACAAATTCTATGGGCTTAAGATGTCTAGCTATGATATTTTTACTGATTCATACTAATAGCAAAGCGCGGAGTTTCATATAGTTATTAGGATGTTAATGAGCATTCCATTTTGTGTAGAAATGGATCATGGGGTAGCATTAAGGAGTACGTTTTTTCTTCTCTGTTTGGTGTCACAAAGGCTATATTTTTTTTTGGCATGGGCTCAGATTTGTCGATTACTTTTTCAAGTGAAGCACAAAATGAAATAAATTTATTTGAATAGTTTTTACTTGATTTTGGTGACAACTAGATGATCAGGACCATTTGATTTTCATCATGGATATTGGGCTGGGGAAAATGATCGACTACTTTTAACCATTTCAGTTATCTGTTTTTCTTTTCAATTTTTCAGGTGTGGGATTCGTAATGGTAAATATTGTTCTCCGTTGCCAATCAACAAAAGATTTCTTGAGCGTTGGCAGAACAGTTCCTCCGTTGCCAATCACTCTAGAAGACACTTTCAGACAATAGTGTAGCTGATGGCTACTACTGCCCCGTTGGCATCGGGAATCGGCAGAGCGGGCAGAGATGGCTGAGCGAGAGCCAATCCAAGATGCAGGTCGCATGGAAGCAATGCGAGCAGGGCATCCTCGTCAGCTTCTCTCCTTGGTCGAAGCCCTCAAAGCACACAGCGCAGTCGCTCTCCCTCGCCTCGCTCACCTGCGCTTCCTGCAGCTCGGCCATGGCCTTGCTTGACGCAGGCACAGAGCCGAACCCACCATTCCTGTACATATCGTCCTCCTCTATGTCAGGAACCTGCTACAGACTACTACTCCAGGAAGAGCAAGACCCACAAGAGGGCCAAAGCCCAATCCTCGTTACCATGGGTCCGAGTGGGTTGCGTAGCCCAGCTATCTGTTGTACAGCTGGCTACTGTGTGTGTCGTGTGAGTAGGGAGATGTCGTGTGAGTAGGGAGATGCTACTGTATAAATAAGATGAACTCGAGGAAGACAACTATGATTTGGCAACTCGGTGGCGGTGGCGGCGGAAGGCTCAATCCTGTTGGGTTGGAGCAGATCAATCCAAACTAGTTGCCTGAATCCTTGTGTGTTCTTGTTTCTCTTGTTAATTTCTTGAGATCCTGACAATCTGGTATCAGAGCCTCTCTTGCTTCTCAAATTCTCTTGATTCTGCGGTGAAATTGTTCCTTGGGGTGGATTGGAGCTGATCTTCGGATCGGCACCGCGAAAAGGAAACTTGCCCCCTAAGGTTCGCGGAATTCGGAGCGAGAGCAGTAGGTACCTGATCCAGATCCGAGGCCATGGAGACTGATAAGAAGTTGGACCTCCTTCTGCAACTTGTGGAAGGGAATGAGAAGAAACGAGTTGAGGCTGATGAGCGCACCAGGGCGGAGTACCAAGATCTCAAGCGTACGGTGGAGTCACGGATTCCTGCCGTGGAGAAGAGGGTGGATGAACTGGGAGCCGCGTTCCAGGAGTTGAATCTCAAGGTGGACAAGCTCGAGAGTAAGATGATGCAAGCTGCCAAGGTGGAGATCGGGACAGGAAGTCAGCTCAAAGAGGAACAAACTAATGGTATGGGTGGGAGCACACAAACCCACCCCTCTGGTATGCAAGACCCAAATTCAACTCCCTCTGCTTTTCATTTCTGTGAATCATTTGCTTAGAAATCTGGTGGCTGTGGTGGTACTATGGAAATTAGTGGTAGTGTTCCCCCAATGATATGCCCACAATTCAGTGGTGATAATCCTCAGATGTGGAAGGCCAACTGTGAACAGTACTTTGATGTATATGGAATTCATCCAGCAAATTGGGTTAAAATTGCCACCCTGAATTTCTCGGGAAATGCTGCATTTTGGTTACAGTCAGTGAGGTCTCAGATGGCAGGAATTTCTTGGTATGGGTTGTGTGAAGCTGTTTGTGCTAGATTCGCTAAGGACAAGCATCAGGCCCTCATTAGACAATGGATTCACTTAAATCAGACTGGTACTGTAGCTGAGTATGTGGAGAAGTTTGATGGTTTAATGCACCAACTGATGGCATATGACTCCTCCCTGATTCCAGTATACTTTATTACCAAGTTCGTTGAAGGGCTCAGAGATGAAATTAGGGTGGTGGTAATGGTCCAAAGACCCCAGGATCTTGATACAGCTTGTGCTATTGCTCTGTTGCAGGAAGAGGCAATTGAAGGGATTAAATCACCAGCTCCTAAAAGATCAGACTCAGTACTTGGAATTAAGGGCAGTAGACCCATCAGTAATTACAGTAATCCGCTCAATACAAAGTCCAGCAATACCAGTGCTGAAGACAGGAGAGGTATAGAGGCAGCTAGAGCCAGAGATGAAAAATTGGCTGCTCTGAGGTCCTATAGAAGAGCTAAGGGTCTGTGCTTTACATGTGGAGAAAGATGGGGCAAGGAACATAAATGTGCCAGTTCTATACAGTTACATGTGGTGGAGGAATTATTGGAAGCTCTAACTGTTAATTCAGAAGCTGACCCTGATTCCAGTCCTGAAGATAGTGAGATCCAACAGCAGGGAGTCTTACTGGCCATTTCACAGCAAGCAGTTTGGGGAACTGAGTCCACAAGATCTATCAAACTCAGGGGTTGGGTTCAGGATATGGAATTACTAATGTTGGTGGACTCTGGTAGCACACACTCATTTATTGATAAGGAAGTAGGTCTGAAGTTATCAGGAATTCAGAAACTAAAACAACCTCTCATTGTTAGGATTGCTGATGGAGGAACTATGAGTTGCACACATGAAATTACTAACTGCAAATGGTGGATGCAGGGGTATCAGTTCTGCAACAATTTCAGAATGTTGCCCTTGGGAAACTATGATATCATCCTTGGAATGGATTGGCTTGAATCTATCAGCCCTATGCAGGTTGATTGGGCAAACAAGTGGATGGAATTCAATCATCAAGGTGCCAGCATCAGGGTACAAGGACTGCTGTCCACTCCTGTGCAATGTTCACCTGTTACATGCCATCAATTGAATGGAATGAGTAGAAGGGGATCACTCAGTTACCTGGTTCAACTGCAGCCTATAACTAGACAGGAAGATATTAACATTCCAGACCAGGTACAACACATTATTCAGGATTATAAGGAGATTTTTCAGGAACCTGAGGGATTACCACCAAGGAGAACATGTGACCATATAATTACCCTTGTCCCAGGAGCTAAACCAATCAACCTCAGACCCTATAGACACAACCCAGCTCTCAAGGATGAAATTGAGAAGCAGATTTCTGACATGCTCAGTTCTGGTGTCATACAGCATAGCCAAAGTCCCTTTGCTTCTCCTGCAATACTTGTCAAAAAGAAAAATGGCACATGGAGGTTAGTCATTGATTACAGGCAGCTCAATGCCATAACTGTGAAAACCAAATATCCTGTTCCTGTGATAGAGGAATTACTTGACGAACTCACTGGTGCTCAGTGGTTTACCAAACTAGATCTCTGGTCTGGGTACCACCAAATCAGGATGGCGGCCGGAGAAGAGTACAAAACTGCTTTTCAGACTCACTCAGGACACTATGAGTATAAGGTGATGTCCTTTGGATTGACTGGGGCTCCAGCCACATTTCTCAAAGCTATGAATGACACTCTGAAGTCAGTACTCAGGAAGTTTGTCTTGGTGTTCTTTGATGATATTCTCATCTACAGTAAAGATTTTTCTAGCCACCTGGATCACATCAGACAAGTGCTGCAACTTCTGAAGGAACATCAGTGGAGAGTTAAAATCAGTAAATGTTCATTTGCACAACAGCAGCTATCTTACCTTGGCCATATTATAGGAGTACATGGTGTTTCCACTGATCCCTCTAAAATACAGGATGTATTAGATTGGGCTGTACCTGTGTCAGTTAAGAAATTGAGGGGTTTTCTGGGATTGGCAGGCTATTACAGAAAGTTTGTAAAGAACTTTGGAATCATTAGTAAACCTCTCACACAGATGCTGAGGAAGGGAATCCCATATGTCTGGTCACATGAAGCTGACAAGGCTTTCAACACCCTCAAACAAGCATTAGCCTCAGCTCCAGTTTTTGCCCTTCCAGATTTTCAGAAAACTTTCACAGTGGAGACTGATGCCAGTGAATGTGGGATAGGAGCTGTATTATCTCAAGATAAGCATCCTATAGCTTACATTAGCAGAGCCCTAGGGCCCAGAACTATTGGACTTTCTACATATGAAAAGGAATGTATGGCTATTTTATTGGCAATTGATCATTGGCGATCTTATTTACAGCATGAACAAGCCATATGGGAGGATCTGGAAGATTTGAAGATGCGTTTCCCTGGAGCCTTGGCTTGGGGACAAGCCAAATTTCATGGGGAGGGGATTGTCAGGAACCTGCCTGTCACTATGGGTACTGAAGAAGGAGAACCTGATGAAGCAGAAGCTGAACAGGGAGAGAAGGAACCTGAAGAAGGAGAACCTGATGAAGCAGAAGCTGAAGTCCAGGAGGAGGAGATACAGACTACTACTCCAGGAAGAGCAAGACCCACAAGAGGGCCAAAGCCCAATCCTCGTTACCATGGGTCCGAGTGGGTTGCGTAGCCCAGCTATCTGTTGTACAGCTGGCTACTGTGTGTGTCGTGTGAGTAGGGAGATGCTACTGTATAAATAAGATGAACTCGAGGAAGACAACTATGATTTGGCATCTCGGTGGCGGTGGCGGCGGAAGGCTCAATCCTGTTGGGTTGGAGCAGATCAATCCAAACTAGTTGCCTGAATCCTTGTGTGTTCTTGTTTCTCTTGTTGATTTCTTGAGATCCTGACAATCTACTACTCCATCCATGGCAGTGCCAGTGCCACGGGGCTGGCGCTGGATATGATCGTGAAGCTGTTGGAAGAAGGCTCTGTCCAATCGTATCACCCCCTCACTGATGGCCTCCCTCACGTCCTCGCGAGTGCTCTCGTGAACTTCTGCGAGCGTTAATGGCGGCGTACTTCTTGGACGAAACATGATGCTGGAGTAGCTACGGCTGCCAACCGTCCAGCTATTATGGAAGAAGCCGTGACGATCGACGTAGCTCTCGATGGGAGGGAAATCCCTTGGTAGCCCTCTTGCGACCGCAGCGGCCTCCTCCATCTGCAGCAGCAACACGCCGCCCTCCCTGCACAAGAGATCGACAAGGGCGGAACGCCGCAGCGGTTGAGTTGGGGGGAATGGATCAGGAGATAAACGCGCCCCTACCTGCAGACTTTATAGATGAAGAAACCGATCGGACTCCGCGTCCCGGCCGATCGGAATCGAGAGAGAATCCGACTCGGATCCACCCCAAATCCCCAATCACACGGATTTACTGGAGTTCTATGGAAAACGGAAAACGGAGCAATGGATTAATGCGGAAAGCCACTGCAAATCGGACGTCCGAATTATGAGAAAAAATCGGACGGCCACTCCTCGGCACGCATCATGCATCCCCAACATGCACCATGTACGTATCACTTTTTATCTATCAGCCTTCATATACACGCATTATTTCTCTCTCATTTATTCTTGTGAATGCAAATATCTTATCGTGTGCATTTTATTAACAAACTATAAATTATTTTTCTTACAAATTATTTATCCGATTTTTAATCTGATTGCCCCATTGAATTCGTTGCAATTAAATCTTTTCAAAGAGATCCCACATAATTATATTTTTAATAAATTATATATTTTTAATTACATTCATAACTGAAACATTTTTATATTATATATGAAAACAATGAGTTGTAACTGCTGAAACACCACAAAATACCTAATGAAACATCAGAAAGTACCTGGTATAACATCAAAATAATACCATGTGAAACACTTTAAAATGACCTAGTAAAATATTAGCTGAAACATCACAAAATACCTCATGTAACATTTAAAGAACACCACGTGCAACATTAAAAAATGATACAGTGAAACATCAATCGAAGACATCACAAAATACCTCTTGAAACATAAAAAAACACCTCGTGCAACATTCCCAAATGACCTATTGAAACGTTATTAAATACCTATTGCAACAACTAAAAAATCCATTACAACAAAAAAACTTTTTTAAAAAATTACCAAAATATAGTTAAGTGAGATCTTGTTATGAAGATTTAATTGCGGTGAATACAATGGTATATTTAGATTACGGATTAGATAAATAATTTGTGAAATAAGATTATTTGGAGTTATTCATTAAGGAGTAGAAGCATGTGTGGTAGTAGAGGCATACGAGAGAGAATATAGACTACTTTATGTCAAAGCGGTAGAGGCATACGAGAGAGAGAATATGGGCTACTTTATGTCAGAGCAGTTACATAGGCTACTTCAAGAGAAAAATGCCTACGCAATATAAATATGAGAGGGAGAATGATGAGGGATTGCGATGGGCACTATTATTAATCTTATTACACGGTTTAAGGACATGCGCGCAGGCATCCGATTTTTTTATGTTCGATCGGACGTCCGGATAGAAGCATTTTTGATTAATGCGTGGATAATTAATTATTAGCTTAAAAACTTTAAAAATGAATTAATATTATTTTTTAAAACAACTTTTCTATAAATTTTTTTTTACAAAACACGCACCGTTTAGCAGTTTGAAAAGCGTGCGCGCGGTAAACGAGAGAGTGAGGTTGGGATCATGGACTTAGGGGCTTTTTGGTTCCCAGCCACACTTTACCATTACTTGCCAACAAAAGTTGCCACATCTTGCCTAAGGTGAGGTGATCAAATTGTTAGCCACAACTTACTAAGCCTAAGAGAATCTTGCCACACTTTTTTGAGCCATTGACACGTGGGACCCAATTTATTGGAGGGGAATCTTGCTACAACTATGGCTACAACCAAACACCTGTCAAATTTGCCTAACCTTAGGCGTGGCAAACTGTGGCAAAGTGTGGCTTGCAACCAAACACACCCTTAAGAACACAACCTAAACCGTCCCCGTGGCGAGCGCTGCAACAGTTGCACCGCTGCTTCATGGGCGCGCCGACTTGCTCCATGGGCAGCGTCGTGTCCCCCCTGGCCCCGCTGCCTGAACGTGGCCGTTCCCCGGCCCGCGCCGCCTCGCGCTTCTGGTGCGAGCGCCTCTCGCAGTCTGTTGGTTCCGACTCGGATCCACCCTAAATCCCCAATCCGACTATGTGCCTTCGCATCCCGTTTGTTTAGCTCATGTGGTGGTTACATGGCGGTGTTACTTGGTCTTCGTTTCACATGACGTTGATGTGACGCTTACGTGGCATTATTAGAATTAAAAAGTATAAACTTCACGTAGGTGCCACATAAGGGAAAGCGCCCTCCAAAACCGCTGAGTGAGTCAAATTACACCAATTTTAATAGTTAGGAGGTTGAGATATCCGGTATTATGGTTGAGAGATACCAATAAGATACGAACAGAGAGTCAAAGTGAACTTATTCCAAGATTTTCGATATTGCAATTTAGGGATTCCATATAAACTCGACGGAAAAATGAGGAACGTCAAGTGAACTTATTCAGAACTGTCTACTATAGTCCATTAAGTAGACAAGGCCCATACAGCCCATCGGCCATCACAATCTAGCAGTGCTACACTGAATTTTTTTCATTTTTAGATTTTTTTTTTAAAAAAAATTACAGAAATAATCTATCGGCCAAAAAAATTGCAAAAATAGACCCTGCCGCCCACCTCTGGGGCGGCAAGCTGATGTGGCGAACGGGGGAGGGACGGACGGTGACGGAGGGAGGGTTTTTTGCAGTAAAGCCCTTGCCGCCCTCTGTTGGGGCAGCAAGGGGCCCGAATGCAAAAAAGCCAGTCGGGGCCGACCATTTTGCAGGCGGCCCCTTGCCGCCCTCTGGTCGGGCGGCAAGCCTCGCTGCCTATAAAAGGCCTGCTGCCCAGCCCCCAGCCCTCATTCCTCCCCCTCAAATCTAGTGAAAAAAAAAGAAGAAAGGGGAGGAGAAGAGAAGAAGGGGCGAAGCCCTGCCGGATTCAGACGCCGATTTCAGGTAATATTCATAGATCCTATATGTGACTATTGAGTTAAATAGTGTGTATTTTTTAAAACTTTGTTTGAATAAATGCATTATATTTTTAGGGTTTTAGTTGTACTAATCTAGAAGTGCGTATTGTAGATATCGGTAACTATGTAGATCTGCTAGTTTGGAATCAATACTTTACCGTTGCATTGGCATACACAAGAAGATATTACGTTGTAGATGTTTATTGCATGAAAGAGTAATATGATCTAGTTATTTCGTTGACAGATATGTCGAACAAACAAATATTCCAAGTTTACCATGGCCCAGGAAACGTCCGTTACGGGCCAACTGGGTAGATCTGTCAGATTTTATTGTATCAGAAAGGGGAATTGATAGACCGGCTGAGGAGAGTGTACCTTCTATAAAAGGATGGTTAATGAGGGGCTTGAGAGTTGATCTACAGACAAGTGACATAACAATCAATGTTATAGTAAGTCGGGCAGCTGAGGGTTTTTATTGGGAACTAATGCCAGTTCAAAACTCTCGAGTGTGGAGATGGTATGTGGAAAATGCATTGCAACGCGGGTGGCCTCTAGCTATGGTTTCGTTTGTTCACCCGAAGGATCCATGTGTGCAGATGAACATGGATGATGGTGAGGGACCAAGTGCTGAAGTAAATGAGACTTCTGTGGAGGAGGTCAACGCACGAGAGGACAGGGGTGTAGTAGCTCCAGTGGGCATTCAACCAGGTGGAGTGGCCGACGAGGGGGAGACTGTCGGTGCCATTGTGGATGAAATGGAGAGGAAGGATTCTGACAACGAGCGTGTAGAGGAAGGTGATTTGTCAGATGATGAGACGGATATTAATCCAACAGAATGGGCTAGTGAGGATTTTTCTGGGCTAGTCGTCTCTGAAGAGGATAGTGTGAGATGGGAGTACAAAGAAAATGAGGTTATTCAGGGAGCGATTTATAGTAGAGCAGAAGATATGAAGGAGGCGGTAAAACATTTTGCAGTGTCACTTCATAGAGAGTTTTGGGTTGCCAAGTCCAACCGGTCGCAATATGAAGTTCGGTGTGTTAAGGAAAAAGATGGTTGTCCCTGGAGAATGCACGCGTACAAGGGGAAATGGAAGGATTATTGAACATTGTCAGTCGTTACCAAGCATACATGTTTTCTACCTAGTGTTCAGAAATACCACAGGAACATTACATGTGCATTTGTTGCATCTGAGATGTATGCGCATGTCATCGATAATCTCACATATAAACCAATGTCAATAATCTGACACATCGAAGAGACATACAAGTATACTATTAGCTATGCCAAGGCCTGGAGGGCCAAACAGAAAATAATAGAGATGAGATTTGGAACTTACGAAGCCTCGTATGACAATTTGCCACGCCTGCTTGGTGTTATCGAGGAAAGAAACCCTGGGAGCTCTTACGAAGTGAAGAAATTCCCCTCAATTGAACATCCTGGCAAGAGTGTGCTGCAAAGGGCGTTCTTAGCTCTACATGCATGCAAGATGGCATTCGTGAACTATCGTCCTGTTCTCTGCATTGATGGGACATTCATGACAGGAAAGTATCGGGGCCAGATACTAACAGCAATAGGGGTAGATGGGAACAATCAGGTATTGCCCTTGGCATTTGCTTTTGTTGAGAGTGAGAATACCGACAGCTGGTATTGGTTCCTGAAATTGGTTAAAACAATAGTTGTTGGTATGAGGCCAAATGTGTGCCTGATACATGATAGGCACGCTGGCATTCTGCGAGCGATAGAAGAGTTGCAGTTTGGGAGTATGGAATGAGGATACCCTGGTGAGTGGGAAGATGTACAGAGCAGGTGGTGCATGCGTCATATGGGAGCTAATTTCTTCAAGCAATTCAAGAACAAGGAGCTTATGAACATGTTTAAGAGGCTATGCAATCAGAACCAGGAGAAAAAATTCAATGAGCTTTGGAAGAGATTCGATGAGTTGACAGCCAAATGCAGTGATCAGCGTGCAGCGGCTCCATCGACCGCCGATGCTGACCCTCCTCAAGCTCTTGGACCTCTCCCAACGGATAGTCCAACATTGGTTAGAAGAACTGGATTGGAGATTCGGAAATTTTTTCAATGGATTCTGCATGAACCAAAAGAGAAATGGGCCAAGGCGTATGACACAGGTGGTGCTAGATATGGAATAATGACAACAAATTTGGCAGAAGTTTACAACTGGGTGTCCGTGGACTGCCACTAGTTGGCATAGTGGAGTTCATTTTACATGGGACATGTAGGTATTTTAGGGATCGGTTCCAGGCAGTTCTTCCCTCTCGTGCTACCCGTGCTGTGCCACCGGATCGTTTCACCTGCTCCCAGGACCACGTGCGAGCACATGCCCGGAGGACCAAGCGTGGTCGCGGCGCGGGGCAGGGCCAGTAGAGCAGTCTTCTCTTTGTTTATTTGCTTCACTTTCCAGTACTGTATGCTTGTGTAATGACTACGTTGTTGTTATATGTCACACCCTGAAGTTCTCCTCCTTAGCCTAAAATCGAATTAATAAGAGACCCTAAGAAAATACCGGTGCAACGCAAGAGTTAACCCTATTAAATCAATGCAAATAATAATCGGAATTGGCATGTGGAATTTTTCTTGAGTTCTACATGTCGAAATTCACTAACAAGATTTTTAGTGGAATTTTTAGAGCTCTCGAAATAATTTTAACCAATTAAAATCGAGCATGCAATATTTTAAATCCCAGGGAAATTCTTTTCCTCCTTTTCTTTTTCCTTTTCCCTCCTTTTCCTCTTCTTGGGCCGTCGGCCCAGTCCACCCCGCCGCGCGCGCGCCCTCCTCCTTGTGGGCCAGCCCAAGCCGCCCCTCCCTCTCTCCTCGGGACGCCGACAGGTGGGCCCCACCTGTCGGGCC
The DNA here is from genome assembly GCF_034140825.1 of Oryza sativa Japonica Group. Classification (NCBI taxonomy): domain Eukaryota; kingdom Viridiplantae; phylum Streptophyta; class Magnoliopsida; order Poales; family Poaceae; genus Oryza; species Oryza sativa. The sequence goes on from NC_089046.1 coordinate 2,129,264, forward strand.
CGTCTCCTTCCTTTAGCCGGCGCCGCCGCGCCCGCAACCTCCGCCACGCCCACGCCTCCGCCTTCTCCGGGCCGCGTCGGCCACGCCCGCGCGTGCGCCGCATCTCCCGCACCCACTTCCCCCTCTCTCGCGCTCGCGCCCGCGCCCGAGAAGGCCGGGATTCAATTTTCGAATCCCGCCTCTCTCTCCTCCCCCACTCCCCACGTTGGCCAGCAAAATCTCGCCCCTACCGGCCACGTCCGGGACTCCCCTCCCCTATTTAAGCTTCCCCGTCGCCCCCTCTCGCTTTTTCCCCATCTCGCCGAACTCCCTCGTGCTCCCCATCGCTCCCGCGCCGTGCAACCACCCGTTGCTGCCGTTTCCGCTACTCCCGCCGCCGCTAGCCGCCGCTAGGGTCGCCGCCGCACCGCGCCGTCGCCACCGTCGGGTTTGCGAGGCTAAGCTCCACCCCGGCCACCCCTTCCCCGTCCGGATTCATCGCCGGAATTCGCATCCCCTCGTGCTCCGGTGAGTTCAACCTCTACCGCTGCCTTCGGCCATAAATGCCGGTCGCCGTGGTTCATCTCCCTCCCTCTAATCTCTCTCTTCTCCTTTCTTAGGGCACCCCGAATCCCGTCCGTCGGTTGCCGCCGCCTCCCGTGCCGCCGGTCGCCGCCGCCGTCGGCCGCGTGCGTCGCCGCTAGCCCTGGCCGGCCGGTTGGCTTTGATGCCGAGCCGAGCCCGGCGGCCGCCTTTATCGCCGCCCGTCCGATCGGCCCCGAGGGCGATCTGGGCCATCGGTCCCGTGGACCGGCGGTGGACCACCCGTGTGGTCCCGGTCCACGGTGAACCGCCCCCCCTTGAGTCGCTGACCAGTGGGGCCCGCCTGTCGGCGCCGCGCCTCCCCCCGTGCTGACGTCAGCCCTGGAAAATATTGCGCAATAAATTATTTAAGGATTTTTGTTATAGTAATAAACACAGTGAATCTTCTAAAATTCATAACTAATTCATCCGAGCTCCGTTTAAGCCCATTCAAGTCTCAGTAAATCAAGAAAAATGTGTAGAATCCATTAAAAATGGTTTTGTTCTCTGTTTCAGTAGTCTTATAGCCTGTTTGCATTGTTTGCCTTGTATGTCGCTAGATTCCGGCTCTTCCGACGCTCCGGTGTATTTTGAAATAGTCGCCGAGGTTCCTCCAGCAGCAGAGCAAGGCAAGTCATGCTTGTCACTTGATCATGTTGATCCTATATTGCAAATGTCCTAATGTTTTCTTTCAAATACCGCATTTGTTTTGCAATTATACTATGGGATGATTACCTATTGTTACAGCCATGCTTTTTGGATACCATGCTCCTTTGTTAGCTTGGGTTATAACATGATTAGACTTTGGACTAGGAATTGCTTAGCCATGCTTAGTTCAACTAGCACACAATGGGGAAATCTCATTTAAAACCTAGACTATAGGTTTATATGATAATGTTGGATTAGTACCACCGCTCTGGTGTTGGTTAAATAAAATGAATCACATGGTGGGCTGTGGGTGCATGGTTTTGCTAGTCGCGCCCATGGCAATTAAGGACCGGTTCGCGGGAAACCCTGGAAGAACTTATCGTACTTACCACAAGCCAGCGTGGGCAACGGCTGGGCTTGTAGTGTAGCTTTTCTCTAGCTGACGCATCCAGGCAAGGGTGGGCGTGATGGAGCGGGGCGGGCCCTGCGACGGCCTCTGTCGCTTCCGGATTCATCTAGGCACGAGAGGGGACTGCCCGTTGCCCGCTGGGAACGGGGGTGAAACCTGAGGTGTGGTGTGCTTGGCTAGAGGGGGTTATGCGAAGGGTCCTGTCACGGCCTCTTTCCGGTATGTCGTGGTGGCATGTCGACGCACGGAAACGTGTCGTGGGGCTGTGTCTTGTGGGTACAGTTGTACACCTCTGATCAGAGTAAAACTATTCGAATAGCCGTGCCCGCGGTTATGGGCGGTCAACCAGACTCACCGTGATTAGACTCACCTTAGTTTAGTCTAATGAAATTGGATGGTATAGGTGGATGGTTGGGCCTGTTGCAACGTGGTGTAACGTTGGACAGTGGATGATTAATACTGCTTAATTATTACAACTGTTTTCGCATTCAATTCCTGTTTATAAATGCCAGTATTTATGCAAATGAACCTGTTTAGCTATCCCTTGTTGAATCCCTGCATCATACCCCCCTTTCCGGTATGACTTGCTGAGTACAGTGGATAGTACTCAGCCTTGCTCTATTTTCCCCCAATCCCAGAGCTCGAGTGTGTATCCGATGGCGGGTTCTCCGAGGAGTAGGCTTCGTCCGTGCCGTCGAGGATGCCTGTGGAGTGGTGTTCCCGCTACAGTTCAAGTCAAGGATTAGCTCCGGTTATCTTTTGTTTTTCCGCTGCATTTATGTAAGACTTTTATAATGTTTGTAAGACGTGGATCTGTATGTCAACATTGTCGTTTGTGTACCCCGGCCGGTCCTGGACGGGGGTTTTAATGCACATTCTGCTTGGAATTCTATTCGGGAATTTCTGGGCGTGACATTATATGTGCACGATACCTTTCGGCGCATGCACGACTACTTTCTGCCGCACCGATGCAGCCTCCTTTATTCGCGTGTGATACGAGTATTTGCCCGCCATTTGCCGCATACGACCAATGTAACTTTCGGCGCCGATCAGGCGTACCCACCATGCCCCGCCACGTTCACATGTCAGGGATATCACTCGATTTTTTGCGCCTATATAAGTCGCCTTAACGAGTGAGGCCTCACAGTCCTTCAGAACTCAGTCACATTCAGTACTCTCTTCCCCACTTGCTTCATTACAAATCCTACCGGCTTTCGTCAATGGCTAGACGTCGGGGTGTTGAGGATCCGAACTAGCGTAGCGATCCTTGTGTATACCTACTACCACATTGGTGCCAGCGTCCTCTCTGCCTATGCGGTGATCGATGCCAACTAATGGCTTCGAGGAATCCTGATATTCGAGGAAGACGCTTTTTTAGGTGCCCTAACTATGACCGTGAGGTATTTTATTATCTGCATATGCTTATTCATTCCGTATGGGCAATCGCTTTATTCTTCGTAACACTACTCTATTCGGCAGACCCGCACTACGGCTTGCGCATACATCGAGTGGGTCGATAAAGAAAATCCCGTTTTCGACCTAACCACTTGTTTACAAGAAGGTCACTGGTATTTTGCATCCGAAAGTACTGAGCAATACTTACAGAGAAAAGCGGCTTATGAACGACAATGTCGAGTGTGTATCCGATGGCGGATTCTCCGAGGAGTAGGCTTCGTCCGTGCCGTCGAGGATGCCTGTGGAGTGGTGTTCCCGCTGCAGTTCAAGTCAAGGATTAGCTCCGGTTATCTTTTGTTTTTTCGCTGCATTTATGTAAGACTTTTATAATGTTTGTAAGACGTGGATCTGTATGTCAACATTGTCGTTTGTGTACCCCGGCCGGTCCTGGACGGGGGTTTTAATGCACATTCTGCTTGGAATTCTATTTGGGAATTTCTGGGCGTGACAAGTTGGTATCAGAGCCGACCTTGACCGTAGGACAAGCCAAATGGAAACCTAAGAGCCCTCTGAATCCTTTTCATTGCATAAGTTCTTTGCAATTGGAATTGTTCCGGGAAAATTTGGGATCTGTTCTTGTGGTTCAAGGGAAAAATCGTGTCGCTCGTTTAAGTGAGATTTGTCAAAACAAGTCGGTCTAGGGTTTTAGTAAAAATTATTTGAGATGTTTTTGACCGTCAGTTGGGATTTGATGGGCGAATGCACTAGGTTTTAGCTCAGGAATATGGGTTGTAAGGTATTTATGCTTTTATTGTTATTATAAGTATGTATCTAATTTCCCCATTATTTTACCTCTATGTAAGTCCGTCTTATTTATTCGCTCTCATGCAAAATGATCTATGCATAAAATTTCGCTCTTATTCGATTCTGTTATTTGAGTCCTTTATTGCTTTATTTAATTTGGATTTGAGCATGCATTGATCCTACCCCTTTGTCTTCTCCAGATGGCCGAGCACCCACCCAACCACCACGGAGAAGGCATGGATGACTTCGTGGCAGAGTTGGCACGCATGACACTGGTGGTGGGCTACCCCAACGCACCGGAGTACACGACTATTCCACCGCTCAGTGGCGAGCTTCCTCACCGTGTCCGCTTGGAGGTCCATGGCTACGTGGGGACTTGCCTCGCTAACATGGCGGTTGAGGCGTCAGGAGGCACAGCAGATCACGCATGTCAGGAGGCAGCCTACCTGATGATGGCCAGACTATGGGAGCGCCACAACTACATCTTCCACGACACGGCGTACCGCTTCCACCCTCGTCGAGCCAGCGGCAGCGATGTCAGTTCTTTCCGTCCGACAGCCGGTGAGAACGACACCACCTTCGGTCACATGTGCGCTGTGATGAGGGGGATGGACAGGATGCACTCGGACCTGCACAAGGCGTCCAAGGCCTTGAATGATGGGAAGCTCATGAGGATCGTCGCTCTGAAGGACGAGATAGCGCGCCTGAAGAGGGAGAATGCTCAGTTGAAGGGTCTTCCCGCGCCAAGGGGAGTCCGGATCCGCACTACGCCTCGCAAGTCGACAACGGCACCCGTGCACGTCCAGCTTGCGCCCAGGAACCCACCTCCGTCAGCAGCTCCTCCAGTTCCACCCGCAGCTCCAGCAGTTCCTGCAGCTCCAGCGCCAGCTCCAGCTCCCGTTCCCATGTCAGCTCTAGCATCCGCGCTCTCCTTCGCACCTGCATCAGCCGTCAGGGGCCCCGCCAGTGGCAACGGAGGTTGGTTGCCAGCTACTCCCAGTGGCAGCCGTGACCGCAGCAGCAGCAGCTCCAGTGGCTCAGAGCCAGGCAGCGGCGAGACTTATCTGCCAGGCTCTAGGAGTCGCTCAGAGGGACCTGGTGATGAGCAGGAGGACGCCTTCGACTCCACCGACCGCAGGAGCCGTTCCGAGCATTAGGCTCGTTTTCCATTAGCTTATCGACTGTCTAGTTTCTGCTTGTTAGTTTGTGTGTTTAGGTTGCTTGCTTGGGGTCAGTCGATGGTCGATATCATGTGCCTATGATATGGCTGTCCCAATAAGGATTTTTGCTTGCTGTTTAAAGTGTTTTAATTCAGATCAGAACAATTGCAGTTTAAATTTCTATATAATAAAGCTTAGTTCCTGAGCATCTGTTTTTCTCCGTTTCCCCGTCTGCCCTTCCTCCAGATGGTCTACACCAGAACTGGCACCCGCACGACTGGCGAGGGCAGCAACGGCGAAGAACGCGCTGATGGTGTGCACCCCAACAGTGATTCCGGCAATGGTCCGCCACCACTTCCCGAGAATCCGACACTGGCCCAAGTTATGGCACATCAGACTCAGATGATGGCAGCCATGATGCAGCAAATGCAGCAGCAGCACCAGCAGATGCATCAGAGGATGCTGCAGCATGCCGAACAACAGCACCAGCAGTTTGGTCCCCCTCCCCCTCAGTCCAAGTTGCCAGAGTTTCTACGCGTCAGGCCACCTACCTTCTCCAGCATCACCAACCCCATGGAGGCGAATGACTGGCTCCATGCCATAGAGAAGAAGTTGAATCTCCTGCAGTGCAATGATCAGGAGAAGGTCGCTTTCGCCACACACCAGCTTCAAGGTCCCGCGTCAGCTTGGTGGGACAATCACATGGCCACCCGCCCGCTAGGCACTGAAGTCACTTGGGCGGAGTTCTGTCGTAGCTTCAGGAAGGCGCAGGTGCCAGACGGGGTCGTGGCACAAAAGAAGAGGGAATTCCGGGCACTCCATCAGGGCAACAGGACAGTGACCGAGTATCTTCACGAGTTCAATCGTCTCGCGCGATATGCACTGGAGGATGTCCGCACTGACGCCGAGAAACAGGAAAAGTTCATGGCAGGTCTGGATGACGAGCTGACCAACCAACTGATATCTGGGGACTACGCTGATTTTGAAAGGCTGGTTGACAAGGCAATCCGTCAGGAGGATCAGCGCAACAAAATGGACGGGAAGAGAAAGGCGGCGCAGCTCCGGTCCAACCAAGGTAGTCAGCACCGACCGCGCTTCACTCCCGGATAGCAGGGTGGACCTACCACCATGATCGTCCGCAGCACCGCCCGTTCAACTCAAGCAACTTCCACCAGGGCGCCAGTGGCAGTCAGCACCATGGAGGTCAGCCCAACCGCGGTGCAGCTCCACGCCCACCAATGGCACCAACACAGTCAGCCCCGTCCGCGCAAGCCAAGAAGGAGACTGGCACAAAACCAGGGTCCTGCTTCAACTGTGGCGAGCTTGGCCACTTCGCTGACAAATGCCCGAAGCCCAGGCATACCGGGCCAAGGTTTGTCCAGGCTCGCGTCAACCATGCGTCCGCAGAGGAGGCACAAGCAGCACCAGAGGTCGTACTGGGTACGTTTCCTGTTAACTCAATCCCTGCAACAGTACTTTTTGATTCTGGTGCAACGCATTCGTTCATTTCAAAGAAGTTTGTCGGGGTGCATGGGTTAATAAGAGAGGAACTTAGCACACCCATGCGGGTTCATACCCCAGGGAATAGCTCCACTTCGGTACAATTCAGCCCTTCTATAACAATAGAAATTCAAAAATCACCATTCCTAGCCAACCTCATTCTTCTTGATTCCAAAGACCTAGATGTCATTCTGGGGATGGATTGGCTGACCAAGTTCAAGGGAGTCATTGATTGTGCGAATCGCACAGTCACTTTGACCAACGAGAAGGGAGAAACCGTAGTGTACAAATCATTAGTCTCACCAAAGCAAGGGGTCTCCTTGAATCAGATTGAGGCGGAAATCCCAGTGGTCACTAAGGAGAAGAGTTCGAGGAAATTGGAAGAGATTCCCATAGTTTGCGAGTAACCAGAAGTGTTTCCCGAAGACCTCACTACCATGCCACCCAAGCGAGAGATTGAATTCCGGATTGATTTGGCACCGGGAACCGCACCAATTTACAAGAGACCGTACAGGATGGCGGCCAACGAACTAGCAAAGGTCAAGAAGCAGGTTGATGAGCAGCTGCAGAAAGGGTACATACGACCAAGTACTTCACCTTGGGGTGCTCCGGTCATTTTTGTGGAGAAAAAGGATAAGACGAAGAGGATGTGCGTTGATTATCGCGCACTCAATGAGGTCACAATCAAGAATAAATATCCTTTACCGCGGATCGATGATTTGTTTGATCAACTGAAGGGAGCTAAGGTGTTCTCTAAGATAGACCTGCGATCAGGCTACCACCAGTTAAGAATCCGGGAAGAGGATATTCCAAAGACGGCTTTCACCACTCGGTACGGGCTGTATGAGTGCACGGTTATGTCTTTTGGACTTACCAACGCACCCGCATTCTTCATGAATCTAATGAACAAAGTGTTCATGGAGTTTCTGGACAAGTTTGTTGTGGTATTCATCGACGACATACTTATCTACTCAAAGTCCGAAGAAGAACATGAGCATCATCTCCGTCTGGTACTCGAGAAGTTGAAGGAGCACCAGTTATACGCCAAGTTCAGCAAGTGTGACTTCTGGTTGACGGAAGTCAAATTTCTGGGCCATGTTATTACAGCTCAGGGTGTGGCCGTCGACCCATCCAACATGGAGTCGGTTACCAAATGGACCCCACCGAAGACCGTGTCGCAGATTCGAAGTTTTCTTGGACTTGCGGGTTATTACCGCCGTTTCATCGAGAACTTCTCTAGGATCGCCCGACCCATGACTCAGTTGCTTAAGAAAGATGAGAAGTTCAAATGGACAGCTGAGTGCGATAAGAGCTTTGAGGAGCTCAAGAAGAAATTAGTATCCGCACCAGTTTTGATTCTGCCCAACCAGATGAAAGACTTCCAAGTCTATTGCGACACATCCCGCCACGGGCTTGGGTGTGTTCTAATGCAGGAAGGCAGAGTGGTGGCGTATGCCTCACGACAGCTGCGTCCACACGAAGGGAATTATCCAACCCATGATCTGGAACTGGCAGCAGTGGTTCATGCCTTGAAGATCTGGAGGCACTATTTGATTGGCAACCGTTGTGAAGTATATACGGATCACAAGAGTCTGAAATACATCTTCACCCAACCGGACCTAAATCTCCTACAACGAAGATGGTTGGAATTAATCAAAGACTATGATATGAGCATTCACTACCACCCGGGGAAAGCCAATGTGGTGGCAGACGCATTAAGCAGGAAAAGTTACTGCACTGCTCTATGCATCGAGGGCATGTGTGAGGAATTGCGGCAGGAGTTGGAGCATCTCAACGTGGGAATTGTTGAACACGGGTTCGTAGCCGCTCTGGAAGCACGGCCTACGCTCGTCGATCAAGTTAGAGCCACTCAAGTAAATGATCCGGAAATAGCAGAGCTGAAAAAGAACATGAGAGTCGGAAAGGCTCGGGATTTCCTTGAGGATGAGCATGGCACAATCTGGATGGGGGAAAGATTGTGTGTACCTGACAACAAGGAGCTGAAGGATCTGGTACTCACCGAGGCCCATCAGACACAGTATTACATTCACCCAGGCAGCACCAAGATGTACCAAGACCTTAAAGAAAAATTTTGGTGGGTCAGCATGAGAAGGGAAATAGCCGAATTCGTCGCACTCTGCGATGTTTGCCAGCGAGTGAAGGCAGAGCATCAAAGGCCAGCAGGCTTACTCTAACCTCTTCAAATCCCGGAATAGAAATGGGAGGAAATTGGAATGGACTTTATAACAGGACTGCCCCGGACATCATCGGGTCACGATTCAATCTGGGTAGTCGTGGATCGACTCACCAAGGTGGCTCACTTTATACCAGTACATACCACCTATACGGGAAAGAGATTGGCAGAATTGTACCTCGCAAGGATCATGTGTTTGCATGGGGTACCCAAGAAGATAGTATCTGACCGAGGTAGTCAGTTCACCTCAAAATTTTGGCAGAAACTGCAAGAAGAATTGGGGACCCGTTTAAATTTCAGTACCGCCTACCATCCGTAGACAGATGGTCAGACCGAGCGAGTCAATCAAATTTTGGAAGACATGTTGAGAGCTTGCGCTCTTGACTTTGGTGGAGCTTGGGACAGATGTTTGCCATATGCGGAATTCTCGTACAACAACAGCTACCAAGCCAGTCTACAGATGGCACCGTTCGAAGCTTTATACGGCCGGAAGTGCCACACACCTCTCTTCTGGGATCAGACAGGCGAGCGTCAATTGTTCGGGACAGAGGTATTAACGGAAGCAGAAGAGAAAGTCAGAACCATCAGGGAAAGGTTGAGAATTGCCCAGTCTCGACAGAAGAGCTACGCGGATAACCGCCGAAGAGAGCTCACTTTTGAAGCAGGGGATTATGTGTATCTTTGGGTTACTCCGCTCCGGGGAGTGCACCGTTTTCAAACCAAAGGCAAGTTGGCACCATGTTTCGTGGGACCCTACAAAATCTTGGAACGAAGGGGAGAAGTTGCTTATCAGTTAGAACTTCCATCCAATATGATCGGCATCCATGATGTATTCCACGTGTCCCAATTAAAGAAGTGCTTAAGAGTACTTGAAGAACAGGCTGATTCGGAACACATTGATATCCAGGAGGACCTGACATATGTGGAGAAGCTGATTCGTATACTTGATACCAGCGAAAGAAGAACCAGAAACAAGGTCACCAGGTTTTGCCGAGTTCAGTGGAGTCACCATTCAGAAGAGGAAGCAACCTGGGAAAGGGAAGATGAGTTGAAAGCCGCCCATCCGCACCTCTTCGCCAGCTCCTCCGAATCTCGGGGCCGAGATTCCGTTTAAGGGGGGTAGGTTTGTCACACCCTGAGTTCTCCTCCTTAGCCTAAAATCGAATTAATAAGAGACCCTAAGAAAATACCGGTGCAAAGCAAGAGTTAACCCTATTAAATCAATGCAAATAATAATCGGAATTGGCATGTGGAATTTTTCTTGAGTTCTACATGTCGAAATTCACTAACAAGATTTTTAGTGGAATTTTCAGAGCTCTCGAAATAATTTTAACCAATTAAAATCGAGCATGCAATATTTTAAATCCCAGGGAAATTCTTTTCCTCCTTTTCTTTTTCCTTTTCCCTCCTTTTCCTCTCCTTGGGCCGTCGGCCCAGTCCACCCCGCCGCGCGCGCGCCCTCCTCCTTGTGGGCCGGCCCAAGCCGCCCCTCCCTCTCTCCCCGGGACGCCGACAGGTGGGCCCCACCTGTCGGGCCCGTCTCCTTCCTCCAGCTGGCGCCGCCGCGCCCGCAACCGCCACCGCGCCCACGCCTCCACCTTCTCCGGGCCGCGTTGGCCACGCCCGCGCGTGCGCCGCATCTCCCGCACCCACTTCCCCCTCTCTAGCGCTCGCGCCCGCGCCCGAGATGGCCGGGATTCGATTTTCGAATCCCGCCTCTCTCTCCTCCCCCACTCCCCACGTTGGCCGGCAAAATCTCGCCCCTACCGGCCACGTCCGGGACTCCCCTCCCCTATTTAAGCTTCCCCGTCGCCCCCTCTCGCTTTTTCCCCATCTCGCCGAACTCCCTCGTGCCCCCCATCGCTCCCGCGCCGTGCAACCACCCGTTGCCGCCGTTTCCGCTACTCCGGCCGCCGCTAGCCGCCGCTAGGGTCGCCGCCGCACCGCGCCGTCGCTGCCGTCGGGTTTGCGAGGCTAAGCTCCACCCCGGCCACCCCTTCCCCGTCCGGATTCATCGCCGGAATTCGCATCCCCTCGCGCTCCGGTGAGTTCAACCTCTACCGCTGCCTTCGGCCATAAATGCCGGTCGCCGTGGTTCATCTCCCTCCCTCTAATCTCTCTCTTCTCCTTCCTTAGGGCACCCCGAATCCCGTCCGTCGGTTGCCGTCGTCCTCCCGTGGCTCGTCGTCGCCGTTCGCCGTCGTCTTCCTCCGCGCCGGCCACCCTTGGTGAGGCATCCCTCCCCTCTTTTCCCCTTCCTCCCCTCCTAGTGCCGCGCCGCCGCTTCAAGTCGCGCGCCGTCGCCTTCGGTCGCCGCCGCCGCCTCCCGTGCCGCCGGTCGCCGCCGCCGTCGGCCGCGTGCGTCGCCGCTAGCCCTGGCCGGCCGGTTGGCTTTGATGCCGAGCCGAGCCCGGCGGCCGCCTCTATCGCCGCCCGTCCGATCGGCCCCGAGGGCGATCTGGGCCATCGGTCCCGTGGACCGGCGGTGGACCACCCGTGTGGTCCCGGTCCACGGTGAACCGCCCCCCCTTGAGTCGCTGACCAGTGGGGCCCGCCTGTCGGCGCCGCGCCTCCCCCCGTGCTGACGTCAGCCCTGGAAAATATTGCGCAATAAATTATTTAAGGATTTTTGTTATAGTAATAAACACAGTGAATCTTCTAAAATTCATAACTAATTCATCCGAGCTCCGTTTAAGCCCATTCAAGTCTCAGTAAATCAAGAAAAATGTGTAGAATCCATTAAAAATGGTTTTGTTCTCTGTTTCAGTAGTCTTATAGCCTGTTTGCATTGTTTGCCTTGTATGTCGCTAGATTCCGGCTCTTCCGACGCTCCGGTGTATTTTGAAATAGTCGCCGAGGTTCCTCCAGCAGCAGAGCAAGGCAAGTCATGCTTGTCACTTGATCATGTTGATCCTATATTGCAAATGTCCTAATGTTTTCTTTCAAATACCGCATTTGTTTTGCAATTATACTATGGGATGATTACCTATTGTTACAGCCATGCTTTTTGGATACCATGCTCCTTTGTTAGCTTGGGTTATAACATGATTAGACTTTGGACTAGGAATTGCTTAGCCATGCTTAGTTCAACTAGCACACAATGGGGAAATCTCATTTAAAACCTAGACTATAGGTTTATATGATAATGTTGGATTAGTACCACCGCTCTGGTGTTGGTTAAATAAAATGAATCACATGGTGGGCTGTGGGTGCATGGTTTTGCTAGTCGCGCCCATGGCAATTAAGGACCGGTTCGCGGGAAACCCTGGAAGAACTTATCGTACTTACCACAAGCCAGCGTGGGCAACGGCTGGGCTTGTAGTGTAGCTTTTCTCTAGCTGACGCATCCAGGCAAGGGTGGGCGTGATGGAGCGGGGCGGGCCCTGCGACGGCCTCTGTCGCTTCCAGATTCATCTAGGCACGAGAGGGGACTGCCCGTTGCCCGCTGGGAACGGGGGTGAAACCTGAGGTGTGGTGTGCTTGGCTAGAGGGGGTTATGCGAAGGGTCCTGTCACGGCCTCTTTCCGGTATGTCGTGGTGGCATGTCGACGCACGGAAACGTGTCGTGGGGCTGTGTCTTGTGGGTACAGTTGTACACCTCTGATCAGAGTAAAACTATTCGAATAGCCGTGCCCGCGGTTATGGGCGGTCAACCAGACTCACCGTGATTAGACTCACCTTAGTTTAGTCTAATGAAATTGGATGGTATAGGTGGATGGTTGGGCCTGTTGCAACGTGGTGTAACGTTGGATAGTGGATGATTAATACTGCTTAATTATTACAACTGTTTTCGCATTCAATTCCTGTTTATAAATGCCAGTATTTATGCAAATGAACCTGTTTAGCTATCCCTTGTTGAATCCCTGCATCATACCCCCCTTTCCGGTATGACTTGCTGAGTACAGTGGATAGTACTCAGCCTTGCTCTATTTTCCCCCAATCCCAGAGCTCGAGTGTGTATCCGATGGCGGGTTCTCCGAGGAGTAGGCTTCGTCCGTGCCGTCGAGGATGCCTGTGGAGTGGTGTTCCCGCTACAGTTCAAGTCAAGGATTAGCTCCGGTTATCTTTTGTTTTTCCGCTGCATTTATGTAAGACTTTTATAATGTTTGTAAGACGTGGATCTGTATGTCAACATTGTCGTTTGTGTACCCCGGCCGGTCCTGGACGGGGGTTTTAATGCACATTCTGCTTGGAATTCTATTCGGGAATTTCTGGGCGTGACATTATATGTGCACGATACCTTTCGGCGCATGCACGACTACTTTCTGCCGCACCGATGCAGCCTCTTTTATTCGCGTGCGATACGAGTATTTGCCCGCCATTTGCCGCATACGACCAATGTAACTTTCGGCGCCGATCAGGCGTACCCACCATGCCCCGCCACGTTCACATGTCAGGGATATCACTCGATTTTTTGCGCCTATATAAGTCACCTTAACGAGTGAGGCCTCACAGTCTTTCAGAACTCAGTCACATTCAGTACTCTCTTCCCCACTTGCTTCATTACAAATCCTACCGGCTTTCGTCAATGGCTAGACGCCGGGGTGTTGAGGATCCGAACTGGCGTAGCGATTCTTGTGTATACCTACTACCACATTGGTGCCAGCGTCCTCTCTGCCTATGCGGTGATCGATGCCAACTAATGGCTTCGAGGAATCCTGATATTCGAGGAAGGCGCTTTTTTAGGTGCCCTAACTATGACCGTGAGGTATTTTATTATCTGCATATGCTTATTCATTCCGTATGGGCAATCGCTTTATTCTTCGTAACACTACTCTATTCGGCAGACCCGCACTACGGCTTGCGCATACATCGAGTGGGTCGATACAGAAAATCCCGTTTTCGACCTAACCACTTGTTTACAAGAAGGTCGCTGGTATTTCGCATCCGAAAGTACTGAGCAATACTTACAGAGAAAAGCGGCTTATGAACGACAATGTCGTGAACAACAGAGCGACTGGCGGGTGCTAACTACGGCACTCCCTCCATGGGAAGCCCGTCCAAGATGCAGGTGTGGTGATCGTTGTCAGGTTCTTCGTTCCATAAAGCCTACAACATTGGGTCGAAGGTTCTTTGTTTGTCCAAATATTCTTGACGACGATTTCATGGTAAGAATATTTTGATTACATGAATCCTTATTTTCTCACAATATTTACTAACTTTGCTCGCTTTACATCTATTCTTTCCTCCTAGGAACCACCAAGGAGATGTCAATACAAAGAATGGATAGACACCAGAAGGGTTCTAACTCCACCTTGCCGTGTTGTGTAGCTTGAACTACCAGAGCAATACAGGGTTACTAAAGCGCGTTTTGAGAGAGGAGAGGGATACTCACGTAGGGGTTAGCTATTATCGGACAACTTGGCATATTGAAATTTCTACTGTCATGCTTCCTTGTCCCATTACTACATCGTCGTTGTGTTCAACTATTGCACTACCTCCCTCCTAGTTCAAATCTAATATCATATATGTAACCGCAATGGAAATAGTTGTATCATGTTCAAATTGTACTACTATTTCTTCATGTTACATAATTCTCCTTGTTTAAGTCCATATAATGTTTCTACAACCGAGACTGCGATAGGCCTATTAATTATCCGAGTACTAATACGTCGAATAAGTTACAAAATAATACCTTCCTTAACATATGAAATTGCGAAACAACCAACTTCAATACATTTTTATAACAATATTAACAAGTTTTACCAATAAATACTTCTTTATTTATTATTAACATAAAATAGAAAAATCGTTTGGCCGTACTTTTTGCATCTGGGTCCCTTGCCGCCCTCTACTGGGGCAGCAAGGGGCCCAAATGCAAAAAGTACGAGCGCAACCTCTTTATGGGCGGCAAAAATTGCAATTAGCCCCTTGCCGCCCTCTGGGGGTAATTGCAATTTTGGCCGACGGCGGCAGACGGCACGGTCGACCCGCCGTCTGCCACGTCAGCTTGCCGCCCACCACTGGGGCGGCAGGGTCTATTTTTGTATTTTTTTTGGCCGATAGATTATTTCTGTAAATATTAAAAAAAATCTAAAAATGAAAAAAATTCGTGCTACACTGCTACTGCTCCGGTGCTCCCTCATCTCCTTCTCGATTCTTCTGCTCCTCCACCGAGAGCGGGGCGAGCAGGCGAGGCCACACGATTCTCCTCTCCCTTGCCGCTTCCAACACCAAGTCTCGCCGTGGCCAGGACTGAGCTAGGGTTTGCGTGATCTTCGGGAGGAGGGAGCAGGAGAGAGTTCGAGGAGGAGGAGGAGGAGGAGAAGATGATCGAGGTGGTGCTGAACGACCGGCTGGGGAAGAAGGTGCGGGTGAAGTGCAACGAGGACGACACCATCGGCGACCTCAAGAAGCTGGTGGCGGCGCAGACCGGGACGAGGCCCGAGAAGATCCGCATCCAGAAGTGGTACAACATCTACAAGGACCACATCACCCTCAGGGACTACGAGATCCACGACGGGATGGGCCTCGAGCTCTACTACAACTAGACACCGTGCCTCTGGTAATTTCAATTTTTCAGTTCTTGTTTGGCCCTTCCTTTGATGCTAGGTAAGGTTCTTGGTTGATCAAATAGTGTTGTGGATTGAGAATTGAGGACTAGGTACGCTTAATTTTGACTAGGAATCATGAATTGGGCGGCCTTTATTTGGGTATCAAATGTTCCGCTTTGGCCAATTGATTAGGATGATTCTTTCTGGTGTTGTAGTCATTCGTGTCCTCATCATTTGTCGAATAGAGGGATATGATGAATTCTCGCATGCTGACTGATTACTGGCGACGTAATTAGGAGGATTAATTGTGCGCTCCTGTAATTCTACATTCTTTGGTTCCAATGTAAGTTGTGGGTCAATCAACTAGACATTGATGACTGGATATTTGCTGGTACTGTTAGCTACAAAATGGGTCTAGATTATTTTATGATGTTTCATGTTTGTAATGACCCCTGGCAAATTGTGTTGTATTCATTGGTGTCCCCAATTTCCCCTCTTGTTATCTTTGTCAACTGTTGGTTGGGTTTTAGCTTTGTGGCTTTAGAAATTTGTGAGGATATGCTCAACACCGTGTGGTGCCTTCCCCCTCCCAGCCTGTATTTAGAGATTTCACTAATTCAGTCATTTAGTGCATTTTCCAATGCATAGCATTTGTTTCTTGTTTGAATGCATTAGAATATCGAGATTGGCAGGTTAATTAGGGTGTAATTTGAGAATCTCTTGGGACCTGAGTTAGTATAGGGTTGTCTTGGTTTGTTGGCTAGTTATGATTAATATGAATGAACATGTAAGTATGTAACCATGTGCCATAAATATGATGTCCAGGAAAGGAAAATCCTGGTAGCCGGTACATTCAGTACTGGAAAAAAAAATCTGATTTGCAAGTTTTGCTGTTCAGTTATTGTACTTACATTAGCTTTTTTATGTTGCATAAGACAGAGGTGCAGGCTGAAAACCATAGAAGCAAGCATCCTCCTATTTTATTATGTTGTATCCTTATAATTTCAAATAGTTTCATCTGTTTTTGGTGTTGTCGGTTGTGGCCAGTCACTCATACATCATTATTTTATCACATATTCAGTTGTTCATGCATTGCGAGTTGTCTAGTTGTTGATATTGGAAATTGTAGCTAAACGCACTGTGGATAAAATAGTTTGATTAGTGGTGTTATTCTTGTGTTGATGGTCGCATTATCCTTCATATTCCTGTGATGATGTTTAAACCTATAGTTTCCATTCCTTTGGCATGTAATGGGTTAGCATCGATATGCCAAAGTAACTTGTTGAACTTTGAGCATGGACACAAAAAAACCTGGCATATAGGCGTTTAAGAAATTGCTTTGTCCTTTTCTGTAGCAGCATGCTAGTATTGACTGGATATAGCTGAATGGTTATATGGATGAAGCAGTTAGCATTTGATCACATGTATAATGATCACACCTGAGGCCTGACAAATCTGGTTTTCCACTGGCTGCATCATAGCTTGTGTTAGTTACTGGAGAAAGATCTGAAAAAACGAACCACACTTGTTGCTGATTTTGTTCAACGAAAGTGTTCTCTATGGACTGCGGAGCAGAACAATTTATACAAATGGGCTAGTTGGTGAATGCTTGAATTCAAGTATGCCACATTGAACAATAAACTGGAGATGCACTCCTACCTGATATTGATATGTATAAGTATATGGACTGTTTGTTTTGTTCCCCTATCTAGAATTATTCACTTTTATGCTTCTATTGTTGTAGGAAAGGCTAAATCAACTTTGGTATGCAAGTATGATACCAGGGAAACCACAAACCATTTCACATGTTACTGTTAGCATGTTTTTTTTTTTTTTGCTGAGACGTGTGATTATATGCTTTTGTATTTGTTTTTTTTATCTCAACTAATATTTGTTCAACTGCAATGCAGGCTGGTCTGAATTCTAGTCTCATGGATGGCGATCTGTTGATTATATATGCCCATTTGAGCGGCCAGCGTCCGTAGCTCATATATAAAACTCTAGTGAGCTGTGTAGTTCGTTGTGCCTATGACTGTTAACTTCGAATATGTCGTTGTAGTATGATCAACCAGCAGATGTGTTGTATTTGAGGTTCTGCTACTCTCATAACATAAATAACATGTTATGAAACTTTGATCAAGTCTCAGTATCCTGCTCGTCCTAGTCTTCTTACTCCATCTGGCGTGCATTGCAACTTGGATTCTGATTAACTGTCTGCTACTCTTGAAAGCTGCACTCGACTGCTGCAGCTGAGCGCAAAAGGATCTTAACGATTAAACCTTGCTTCGAGCACCCAGAACAGCAGTAGTACGGGTTGAGCCAGGGAGGAAACCCAGATGTAGTCCGATTCTAGTTCAATTTGCAGCCCAAGTTTCAGCAGTTTTTGATCGATTTTGCTAGCTCCAGTGATCGCAGAGATATATTTTCGGCGGTGTGCAGGCAGAAAACGGCAAACTGCTCTACCGTTTCCACTCGCGGGAGGCCGGGTGCCGGGTGCCGTGCACCGCATCCTCCTCCCGCTCGCGATTTCGCAAACCAAACCCAAACCGCGGGAGAGAGAGCAGCAAAACCACCCAAATCCCCAATTCCGACCCCAAATCGCACAGAAACCCTCCCCATGGCGGACGCCGCCGCCGACGACGATGCGCCTCCCTCCCCACCCCCTTCCGCGTTCCACCCCGCGTCCGCCGATACCCCCATGTCCGACGCCACCCCATCCGCCGCCGATACCCCAAATCTCCCCGACACCCCCGCCTCCGCCTCCGCCGAACCCGAGACCCCCTTCTCCGACGCCGCGCTCGCCGATGCATCCGATGCTGATGCCTCGGGCGTCGCCGCGCCACCCGACGACGACGGGACCAACCCGTTGGGCGGCGCCATGAAGCACATGGCCCTCGCGCCCCCGGCGCCG
Source organism: Oryza sativa Japonica Group (assembly GCF_034140825.1). Lineage (NCBI taxonomy): Eukaryota > Viridiplantae > Streptophyta > Magnoliopsida > Poales > Poaceae > Oryza > Oryza sativa. The sequence goes on from NC_089046.1 coordinate 2,147,340, forward strand.
CCGAGCAAGAAGTCCAAGAAGAAGAACAGCAACAGCGTCTGGACCAGGCCCAACTCCCGCAAGGGCAAGAAGAAGGCCAAGCAGCCGGCCAACGCCCTCGCCGGCGGCAGCGGCGGCGCCAACGGCCGCCTCCCCAAGCCCTCCAGCGGCGAGGATGAGCTCGTCCTCACCCCGGCGCCCCGATTCGCCGCCGAGCGCAACGACGACGCGCCCGATCGGCCCGTGCTCCTCTCCCGCGTCTTCAAGTCCGACAAGGTCGAGGTCTCCGACGACCGCCTCACCGCCGGCAGCACAAAGGGCTACCGGATGGTGCGCGCCACCCGCGGCGTCGCTGCCGGCGCTTGGTACTTCGAGGTCAAGGTCCTTCACCTCGGCAGCACCGGCCACACCCGCCTTGGATGGGCTACCAACAATGCTGACATCCACGCACCCGTTGGCTACGATGTGTTTGGATTCGGATACCGCGACATGGATGGCACCAAGGTGCACAAGGCATGGAGGGCCAATTACGCTGAGCAAGGCTATGGCGATGGCGATGTCCTCGGCTTCTACATTCATCTTCCTGACGGGGAGCTGTATGAGCCCAAGCAGCCCTTCCTGGTTCACTACAAGGGGCTTCCTTTCCGCGCAGAAGCTCCCAAGGCGGCTGAGCAGAAGACGCCGGATCCAGTTCCTGGTCAGTACCATACTACCATTGTGTTTGACTCTACACTTTTCAATAGACTAGTGGTAGATTGTCAGCCAGGAAAACAACAAATGCTATTTTTCATGAAACAACTTGGTATGAACTAGCAATTTCACAGATAAAATTCTGTGTAATAACAAGGATGCAGGTTTCATGATGTTATATGCAATACTTGGCATAATGTAGAATTTGTACCAATTACGGAATTACCAGTAGTAGATTTTCATTTTAAAGTGATTTAGGATTCAGGATTTAGGATCCTGTTCCTGGTGAGTGCCACCGGTGTTACTTCATGTGTTTTAGTGGACTAGTTGCAGATCACCGTGCTAGGAAAATAACACATGCTATGTTTCACAAAACAAATGGGTATGAACTAGCTATTTCACAAATAACATTCTGTACATAATAACAAGGGTGCACATCTGATGACGTTATATGCAATACTGTGTGCCAATTACCAATGGCAGAATTGCATAAAAAAATAAGTGATTTAGGTTTTAGGCAGTGTTTTTATAGATGCATGGTTATACAACAAACATTACAACTTCCAATGGTTAAAGGGTGATAGTAGTGCACTTGTCCTTACAAAACTGAAAAGTACAGCTAATAAGCTTCATCGGTCTTTTGCATTCTGTATTGCTCAGTTTCACGAGTTTGTAGTAAATATCTCAATCCCATTGGTCAGCTTGGGGGGATTGTTTTGATGTTTCCTATTCAACCTTTGAGAAAATTCTTGATCCCTGTTTGGACACAAGGTTACCTACATGTGTGTCAGTAGTCACTATATCTCAATTGCACAAACTAGATAGTTTTCACTCACTTCTCTTGAAATCATTTCCAAAGCATAGTGTTCTGTACCAAGAAATATAGTTATTGCATATCTTCATCTGTATTATTGGAGGCGCTTAGTGCAGAAGCATAATGCCATAATATGGTAATGGTGAGTGCAACATACAGTTCATAAGTCAAAATGTACACCAGGAAAGCAAAGGAAGCAGCTTATGTTACTTGAGTGATGCTATCTTGAGAATGTAAACCAGAAAAGCAAAGGAAGCACAACATGAAAATGTAACGATTTGCTTCTGCAGCAGCCTTACAATATGCATAACTTATTAATTTGCCACTCAATCAAAGACAAGAAATATCCATGAAATGTAACAAAATTTACCTCATTGTCCTGTTCAAGAGTATCTATATCTTCATCTGACGATACATTCTATAATATTTATACTGAACTATAAATACTTATATTTTTCCGTTCTGTGATTTGTCTACATCACAAGTACAACATAAGATACTGTACTAATCCTGATCTCAAGGTCTCCCTCCTACATCAAAGAGGTTACCTTGGGTGTTTTTACTTATCCAGTCAACATTCCACCTTATCTTGCATTATATTATGCCTACTTGAATATGAAAGACACTACAGTAAGATTTTAGTTGCCACAAAGGCACTAATTGAAAAGTTTCAATATTAGATATTCAGTGCAGGTATCCTGTAATAGGTGCACATTAATATCTTCCACTAGATCTCTCTGTCTTGCCTACATGGTCTTTTTTGTTTAAACAGAAAAGGGGTTACTTGTTTGTTTTTCGCATACAAAGTCAGGGTCCTAACAATGATTGTTTTGCAAAGTTGCACTATATGACACTTCCTACTTTGTAGCATCCATTGTTTTATCTGTTCAACCTCTCACTGGTTTTTCATCAAATAATCCATTTTGCAAATGCAGGTAGCGAGATATGCTACTTCAAGAATGGGATATGCCAGGGCACTGCTTTTGTGGACATTCCTGGAGGGCGGTACTACCCAGCTGCGTCAATGTATACACTGCCTGACCAACCAAACTGTCAAGTCAGGTTCAACTTTGGTCCCAATTTTGAGTTCTTCCCAGAAGATTTTGGAGGTCGATTGATTCCTCGACCAATGAGTGACGTGCCTTATAGACCATTTGAGCTGGCGAATGGCGGGCCTGCTGAAAATGGTACTGCTGAAAAAAACATTTAACTGCAGTGAAAATTCTGCTTTAGTTATGTAGAATAGAGCATAATCATGTAATCCGGTTAAAGAGCGCGCAGGCTGATTGGTTAGTTTGTCTGGTTATTAAATATTTTATCACCTGAGGTTCTTCTGGTTTGGCCATTTGACCTTCGTGTAGCAACGCATGGCTTCAATCTTTCCCATCAACGCATGGCTTTAATACTGTTAACACAAGATTTCGTCAATAATGTTTGACAGAATCTGATACGTCAAATATTTATGACACGCGCGGTCCGCTCTGTGTGTGTATCTGATACGTCAAATATTTGTGGCAATACAAGGATAACAGCATTTATGCTTGACGATACTCAATCTGGGCTTCTGGGGTAGCCAGGTAGTTTGGAGAACCTTTGAAGAAAAATATATCGAAATAGCAATATCATAAATGATAACATTTTGGACACCGGTGCAGTCTCCAAGTAAAGAAACACAATGTTTGCAAAGCACCGGACCCTTAATTTTCAATGTTTCATATCTTAATCTTAAATAAACAAATACAACAACCAGCTTCATCATTCTGCGAGATAACAGTGTTGAGCTTGAAGACAAGTGATTTTCAAACATAAATATGGAATTTGAAAAGCCTATGCTGAAGCACACTCACAAATTACAAAGTAACAGGTGACTTTTTGCATAGTTTTAAATGCATGTACATACCAACATGAGAGAAATAACTTCAACTTGAGTGCCATTTGATTTTCAGATGGCTACAGGCCAGATCGTTTTTCACTCTGCTCAATGCCATATCTCGATGCTGCAGCAATGAGGTCATGCTAGGTTCACTCCTTTTGCGTGCCATTTTCCGGGAGATGTTCTTCCATTTTGATTCAAATTCACAGGCTGCACACAAATAATTCAGTAAATAGGAATTCTTACGTAGTAGTGCAAACTTGAAAAGGGAAACATTCATTTCATTTCGATGCAAAAGATGCAGATGGCACCTGAGTATCTAAAGCACATAGACAATGTTAATGTTTCTCTGTGCAGAAAAAGAGGTAACAATAACTAAATGTTTCTTTATGCCAAAGAGTCAATGAACATAGAAACCTTGATGAAACACTAATTATATAATACTAAACAAAACAAGAAAAGAAGTGACCAGTACAGACAGTCATGTTGTCAAATTGTTTTGGTATGGCTAAATAAACATAGCTTCCTAGGGTAACATGTCAGAAAAGTACCAACCTATGATACAAAATAATTTCAGAAAAAATGAAATGACTCCCTAAATCAAGTGAAAACTGGAAAGGAAAAGTTGCACTTACAAGCTAGAGCACTATATGGCTATACGCAATTCTAGTAACATCTCAACCAAGTCTGAAGCTGTTGGAAAATGATGGTTACAATCAATAACCTTCACTTCTGTTGACAAATCCTTCAATAAGGCATGCGAGATTCCATGGCCTTCCAGCAGAGGAAGCTTTGGCACCACCTTTTAACTCACCATTATGTTGTCTCAGGCTAGAAATAATAAAAATACTTTCATCAACACACGATTACCATTTCAACGTGGTACGACTAAAGATGTACTTTCTTTGTTTCATAATGTAAGACTTTCTAGCATTGTCCACATTCGTATAGATGTTAATGAATCTAGGCATATATATGTGTCTATATTCATTAACTTCTATATGAATATGGGCAATGCTAGAAAGTCTTACAATCTGAAATGGAGGGAGTATAAATTTACTTCTCATCTTTGTACTTTCTAAGTTCTAACCATGTTAAGTGCTATGTATTCCAACAAGAACCGATGATCAACACACAAAAAAAAACCCCATATATTGAAGCATGTATACAAGCCTGCCTGAGCAAGACAACTACGAGTAGAATATTTCAAGGCAACTACAATTTTATACACGAATAAAAGGACAAGCTTTGGTATGCCCAACGAGTAACACAGTTCTGCTTGTAAATCACAGCGTCATAAATTGAAGATAGGTAGAAACAAGAGCAGGCAACAGCTTATTCAGTAGAAAATATTATGCATGTTTAACATACATTGCTAAAAGTAGAACAAATTAAGGTTTAATCCATGCTCATTTTTTTTTGAAAGGAATCAATCCATGTTCAATTATCTTCACTAAAGGGACTGAACAATAACCTGAGCTTCATTTGTTTTCCCAAGTCCTAAAAAAGTACTAAATATATGAAAATCGCAAGGATTTCAGTCCAATTGTCATCCGAATCATGTAACTTTCAGGCCTAATATCACATCTCATAGTGTTAACAAAACAATAGCGATAAATTGGGGGCAGTATTTCAATCACTAACTGGCGGAGCCACCATAACCCACAGAATCTTCTGAAACAGCTCTAGAAACAGTGAATCAAAGGGATTCGGGGAATCACCGGCGAGGGAAATCGGTGGTGACGCCGACGTAGGTGCGGGAGATCCGGGAGGAGGCGATGAGGTAGACGCACCAGCCCAACGCCGCCTTCCCCTTCGCGGCCTCCGCCGACGGATTCCCGGGCGCGCACGAGGCCGAGGCCAAGGCGGCGGCGGCGGGCTCGCCGGATTTGGGAGGAAGAGCGCGAGGGATCTTCGCCGATCGGAAGGTAGCGGAGAGATTCATCTCCCACCTCGCCGGCGGAGGCGACGACGCCGTGGGGAAATTTTCGAATTGGGCTATTTTTAGCACGTGAGTTTTAGAGGGCCGTGGGGCGTGTTGGACATGGGCCGAATGGACAAATGGGCCGTACCGAAATGTGAGCCTAATTCGACACGGCCATTTTAAGCCTGGAAAACGTGGATTTTTTCATTTTTAAATTTATTTTTTTAATATTTACAGAAATATTATATCGGCAAAAAGATTTACAAAAATAGACCCTACCGCCCTCTATTTGCGCGGCAAGCTGACGTGGCACATGGACACATGACAGTCGTTTTGGGAAGCTATGAATTTTGCACGTGGCCCCCTTGCCGCCCTCTGTCTAGGCGGCAAGGGGCCACCGTGCAAAATTCGTAAGGGCAACAAGGGGCTCAGATGCAAAAAGAACTAGCCAATTGCTTTTTTGGCAGGGCCAAAATCACATTTAGCCCCTTGCCGCCCTTACAGAGAGCTGCAAGGGGCTTAGCGTAAAATGCGCACAAGTCATGACGCCGTGTGCCACGTCAGCTTGCCGCCCAAATGGAGGGCGGCAAGGTCCATTTTTGTAAATCTTTCCGCTGATATAATATTTCTGTAAATATTAAAAAAATAAATTTAAAAATGAAAAAAAAAAATCAAAAACGTGCGTAGAAAATGAATTCCGGCATGCTTCGCACGTGTGAAAATATGTGATAAATCAGAAATCTACGTGATGGAATTCGGATGATTATATTGCAGAGGTTGCACGTGCCAAATTACCGTGCATATACTAGCTGGGAAATGGCATTCTGGTACGTGTAGGGAGAAGACTCGTTTGTGCCAACTCTGAAGCTGGGGTTTAGGTTGTCATGAAGGGCAAAAGAATTAGGCACTAGGTGAGTGTTAATCAGAGGGTGGTTAGGCAAAGCAACCCTGGAAAGTTTTTCCAAATGTGGAATGCAAACTCGCAGCATGAAAGATAATTGGGCGCTAATTGCCTCTGCATTACAGTGTGAGCATTTTGTGGATGAAACCATACGGATCGTATCCTCGCTGTTCCTCATCCGAGTCTGACACTAAGATGTTCAGTTAACAGGTTGATGTGAAATACTTTTTTCGCGAACGTGCAGAAGGATTGCACGTCAATATATTAGAAGAAAACAATTATAGTTACACAACACAATCAGCCAGACCGGCTTATGCCAGAGGAAGGGAGAAAATGCAAAATAAAAGGCTGAAGCTTAGAAAACTACGGCGGCTAAACACAAACTCCAAACAACGAGAATGGGCCGAGCCACGCTACACTCCTGACAAGTTCCCAAAAGCAGCAATACTAGCTAAAGCCACATATGACCAAGCCACATATGGTTATGTTCCTTCCACAGTTGCCAAGAGACTAGGAGCACCAGGGAGTCGAAGCCAGCGCGGAGATGCTCAGGTAAGCAGGCCCTGGAGGATGGCTACCAGTCCTAGAACCAGTTTTTTCATTCGTGTCCGAAAACCCCTTCCGACATCTGGCTAAATGTCCGATGTGACACCCAAAAATTTTTTTTTTCGCGAACTAAACACACCCTTAGGTGGCATGCACGAAATGAGGGGATATCCCCTCGAGGGATGAAATCACTTTTCCATTTTAAAGGATATGACTTAACGCGTACATTGTCAGAAAATTGGGCATTCGTTGATGTTTTCTCTTTTCATAGTAGAACAAAGCAAATTACCGATTGTTCTGTTATAAAAATGGACAAACTACATATTTTCACCGTTCCAGCTCCCCATTCTTATTCCCTTCTGCACCGGCCAAAACGCTGAACATTACAACTGTCGTTTGTTCATGGCGCTGTAATTCCTAGTACAAATACATTTTTACACCTCTCGCAGGATAAACTATTAGTGGCTTGCATCAGGCGCGCTGCTTCTTGCCACTAGGTAGATCATCATCATAATGCCCACCATCATCCCCTCCATCTTTGTCACCTTTCTTCCTCGCAAGTATCTTGTTAATCTTGTGTAGGTCATTCGTGAGCTTCTGGTCCTTGTTCTGCTTCCTCGTCTTCCTGCCATCCTGCATCTTCACTCCAAACTGGAATGCAGCTTTCGGCATCGCTTCCTTCTGGTCGTTGTATTTGGCCCACTCCTCTTCCGTCTCAAAGTCCCACCTATGAAGACGCCCCTTAGCCTGCAAAGGAATCATAGTATCATACATTAGAATGAATTTGGCAGAGTCAATCAAGGACCATATCATCCTAAGAGATGCAAGGCAGCTACAAGCTTATAGGAGAAATTTGGACTTTTACATCTATGTAATTTGGCAGAGTCAGCCCCAAATTTCTTGGAGAAAGTTACTGTCAGCTATCATAACAATCAGGGCATAGAACCCACTTGGTTTGCAGCCTATGCACACACTTTGGAAATCAAGAAACAGCAGGATTTTTTAAAGATGGCAAACTGGTATTTCAGACATAATTCAACAAATCATCGATGCTCTAGAACTATGGAGTAACCGGGCCAATCCCAACACCAGAGCAAAAATCAATCTCTGGTCTGAGACAATCAGATGAGGTTAATGTAATTTTAGCTTCTTGTAATTTTTTGTATATTTTCCTCCTTCTATCTCCTTTCCCTTTTTTTTCTTTTTTTCCTGCTTCACCTTTCTTCAGGCAACTCTGTAACCGTTCATTTCTATCAATGAAATGGCTATGAGGTAGAGCTGGCTCTACCTTCTTACATAAAAGAAAAATATATTATAACGAATTTGGAAATAGATGGTAAAATATTTTTTAAAAAGTACAGTAAACATGAGCTCAAGAATTCCGCAAAAGCAAGTTATGTCTGCTATTGTGAAGGGAAACAGGAAAAAAAAAGCATTCAGAATACAGTACTCTCACTTACCCGGCCACCCATGTCCATCTTCGACAAATCATCTTCTTCATCGCTGCCTGCAATCTCATGATTATACTCCTGATAACCAGGATAACACTCGGAGTAACTATCTGAGATAAAATTAGGATCTTTCTCCCGTGAATCTTTTTCCCTCAGCTGCTTAAGCCTTTCATCATCACGTTTGAAAACAGAACCAAGACCTCTATCTTTATCTGCTTGAGTCATCAACCTTGGATCCTGGGCTATATTTGGATCAGCTAATACATCATAGTCCTGAGTGCTTTGTTGCATGTACTGTTCTGGATAAGGCATCTGTTGTTCACCATACTGATAGCCTGACCACTCCCCTTGATATCCAGCAGCTACCATTTGAGCTTGAATAGCATCGTATCCATTCTGAAATCATAAGAGGCATTAACTTTTAGGAAATACAGGTCAAGAATAGAACATACTAATAATTAATGGCTATTTCAGTAGAAGGTACAACTATGGGCAAAAAAAAAATTTAGTTTGTCTTGAACATTGGACATGCATAGCTCAAATTTTACTTTAAGCACAATGGAACCGGAGTTACTAAACACTAGCTGGATTACCGTTTGTGGCCAAGCTTGAGCAGGGTCCGATGGTGGGATGGGCCCATAGACAGGTTTCTCTTCAGTGAAATAGGACTGCTTTTGATGGTTATGTGGGGACTCATCCATATCTTCAGAGACAGGGCTATGGCTCATTTCCTTGTTAGGAACAGAATAGTCAACTCCATCTCCAACAAAAATGTCATCTTCATCTGCTCTAGCAACAGGAATAGACTGTTCCTCATTCTTGCTTAAGTTATTATTTCGAGGGGGTGGCGGCGGCGGCATGTCCTTTTGAAATTGATGTTTCAGAGAAGAACCTGTTTGGCCAGGTCTGGCTACCTCATCATAGTCACCACTTGCTAAACTGTTATTCCCTGCAATATAACAAGCATAACAAGAATCAGGATAATCTAATTTCATCGAGCAAAGCAAGTGCAGATATGGATGAGAGAGTACATACATGCAAATACATTAAGTGAACTAATTAATCCGTTCAGAATCTAAAGTAAACGTGTAACATATGGTCATAACTTAAATACCCAAACTTAAATTATTGACAGAAGACTATAAATCAATTGTAACAAGACTCAACCATTGTGGCAAAAAGTACCAAATAATACTTTTCTATTTTTTCACAATGTAAGTGCTCAGCTTCCAAACAAATCATTTTATATTTTCCTGATGTCACTTAGTTTTTCAGTCAACTTCCACTGCACAAAATCCATTTCAATTTTCAAGTAACATACCTTTTGTGTCCCTCTCCTTTTTCTTTTTCTTCAAGACTTTCCCAGATGATCCAAGTCGAAGGTATGACATGATTTTAGCAATCCTATCAAGTACAGAACCATCCACACTGACAGTTACCATCTCCTGCAGAAGCAAGAAGAATACTGAGGAAAATGATAAGTTTCGGGAAACTTCAATGTGGTATATGATGTATTGCCATAATACCTCTGGAACAGCGCAATCAGCTTTGCTCCTGTGAAGAGTTGTTGGGATATCATTGGTAAGTCCATCCTCCTGGTTTCATTAATGAAATTAATTACTCTTCCGCTAAAACCCATAGTTCAAATCAAAGCAGGAATGATGGAAAAAATTATTTGCAAATAGCATCAATCAATAGTACTGGACATGCTACGAGATGATGAGAATAGGTGATGAAACACCATTACTCTTACTCTCAGAAAATCATTTGGAAGGGTGAATCCAGCAAATGAAACCATTAGCATCAAAAATATGATCTAGTGATGAATTCAGACATGTAAGTTGGATTGTGGTCATAATGAAGGTTCTGCATATAGTAATCATTGAAGCTGTGATGCATCACAATCACAATTTAAATGTGCACAACATAAAAATCATTGCAGATATGTAAGCATGTAACAGCAATACTATATAGTCTATTAATATAATATTGGAAGAGTTTTTTTCATCCTTCCTCTCTTTCTTCTCTTGTTTGCATATTGCGAAGTTAATTGAGAGCTTGAGCATGTTGATTACTGTACTCCAGATGATGAGCAGAGAAACAGACAATAATATATCATGAAACATAGGCATGCATCACGCATATTATAAAAGCTGATAAAATAGTAGAAATTGACAAATTAGCTGATAACATAGCATAGAGTTGACAAATTAGAAATTGAAATAACAATAACGTTTTTTTACAAAATAGTAGCATCATGTTTAGTACGGATGAATTCTGATGAGTGATGAAAATAAAATAATATACATATCATTTTATTAAGGAAAATGGTCACCACCACCACAAAAATAAAAGTAATTAACATACAGAAAGCACTAAAATGGGGAACTTTGAAGGAGGTACCATGTTGTAAATAAATGCCATCCGACCAGGAAGAAACATTTCATTCTACTTTATGATGCTTTGTGGCTTTATGATCCATTTATAGACAGACTGCAATGAACCAATAATTGCTTTTAGTGTCCATTACATGGTCGATAATAGAAGAAGCAAACACCAATTCTTTTATAAATTAAAAGGAAATCCACCTTTGCAGTTGCAGTGCGGAATGAGACTGCCTGATCTTCTTTTGTTGACCTGTACAACACAAGTTCACAGGTTAAATATCAAATATGTGTATCCTAGTTAAATACTAACTTACGATGTGCATCCAGACAAGGATGAAGGACATGAGGCCAAACTTCATAGTGCTACATCCCAAATCATGAAATGCTTATAAACAATTATTGTATTATTCCAATGACAGTCCTGATTTTTTTAAGATAATACAAATCCAGATTTAATACTGTACAGGAAATCATGTTTAACTGAGAATGATCCAGCGGCCACTATAAAGCATAGCAAAATTATAAATAATTCCAATGCACAGAATAATTCTGCCCGACAGTATTCATAAAGAAAATAGGAAACCATCCACCATAAAAACACCTACTAAAATTCTAACAAAAGAAAAATGGATATCTCTTAACTTCACCTCACAGTTACAAGGAGGACTAGGCCTAAAAAAGCTTGACAATTTGTTGTGTCATATAATAATTATTGGAATCAACTCCCCACTTTCTTAAAAATTATGCAAGTGATAATCACTGTAATATATTACAGCATTTGAAATGAAGCATGGATCTGACAGCTTGTCCTTAATCCATATGACTACTCCCTCCGTCCCACAAAAATTTGATTCCTAGGGTCGATCATTTGTCCCACAATAAATCGATTCCTATGCCAGAGATCGAGAAACACTAATTGCATCTTTATCATTTTCCCTGTGTTGTGTTGTCCACCACCCACCGGGTGAATTAAAAAAATGAAATCAACGCATCATCTCCAGTGAAGGGAGGCTGAGGAAGTAGTTGGGCACGAATTTCGCAGGAACTTTTTTTATGAAAAGTGCTAATCATGGTTGTACTTGATGAGGGTGTTTTGGTCTTTTGTTGCTTGGACTAAAACTGCATTGGGCTTCTAGGATTCAGTTTTACCTGGGATGGAGGGAGTACAAAACTACCAGGAAAAAGGTATGATCAAATGGTATGAAACTAAAACTGCAGTATTGTGGGAAATACCTTGTCTGTGTATCCTTCCCATCCTCTGCATCAGGCTTCTTTTCTATTTCACTTCGTACTTTGTGAAGTAGAGCATAGTCCAAACCTTTGACCAAATGTGTATGTTCCAAATCACCTTTAAGACACAAAGTGAAATTAAATATCAATCAACATGATAGTTCAGAAGAAAGACAAAAAAAAGTTAAAGAAAAAGTGCCAGCCATCTAAGTCTCCAAATCTACAACAATATATCATAGTCTTAAAAAACATGTCCAACTGAACTATCCACCTTTAGTTTTGAGCTATCGAACCTCATTCCTTGACTGCATACTACTGACTGACTAGGTCAAAATACCAAGTATATGATAGCTCTATATATTTCAAATTAAAAAGGAACCTAAAAATCAAGCAGCTATTTGAAACCGCGACAAGTTTGTGGACATAAAACAGTTCCAAAGAAAGATTCAAATTCTCATTTCCACAGATGTCATAACCAAACTATGTTAGAATTTTAACCGTTTGTGCAGATCTATGAGCATTTGTCTATACATAAATGAAGTGTTTAAAAAAACAAGTCACAACATAAATTGTTCCCAAAAGGATGAAAAGCATTTTCTTACAAGGAAAGAGTATAACACTGTTGCACTACCAACCTCCAAGATATTTGCTTTTCTCAATAGATATCTTGTGTACATCTGCTAGCCTGTAATACGAAAAATTGCAGACGTTGAGTTCCAGAAGAGCATATAATAAACCAAGCAAAGAAAATGTCAGCCAAATGAGACCTGTGGTCTGTTACCTTAAATCTGCTCCGGGAGGTGCCACAGCATGAAATGAACCAAGCTCTGTAGGTTCATAGTCAAGGTTTTGATCTTCACGGCACTCCTTAGCACGATCTCGATACCTAGGTGTCTCTGGTTCTTCCTTTTTCTCCTCTCTGCATGGGAAAATAAGGGAGAATTAGGTTAGCCAAATTGACTTGCTCCCTAAAACCCTAAAATGCCGGAAGTAGTTTTAGTTGCATCTGATTTATCAGTGGGGGGTTCCCATCCTAGTGGAGCAGTGCAAGAGATGACAGGGTGTCAGGGCCACACCAGTAAAAAAAATGGGGATTTTTATTAAGTGCACAAAAAACTGGTACTTAGGTGGCCAGGTTTAGTCTCTGGTTTAGCCAGACCCACGGGTGTGCAAAAACTCATTCTAGGTCGAAGAAGAAGATTTCTATTAATCAATCAGTTTATCACTTCCTGCTTTGACATGATTACAGATTCTGCAAACTTGACTTGAAATGCAGCCAAAAGGGCATGGATTATCCTCCTATGACTACAATGGATCTGAGTACCAATAGCCACTTCCCCTAAGTGTAAGGAGAGCATGAATCCTAGATTTCCAAAACTTCCTTGGTTTAGCACTTTAGTGTTTACCATTTAAACGCTGTTCTTCTGGATCAACAGCTTGTGATATGTATATACTCCTACAACAAAATATGATATAGAAGACTAGTACTACTACAAGTCTACAATACAGACATTACATAAGGGCAGTCGGGTAATTTTTTTCAGATTGGTAAAGAAATCACCACTGCACCTAATTATTTTCTTTTTATAGTAATGCAAGGCAGTGTATTGAAAGTGAACGAAAGATCTAGTTAAGTGGGATGGTTCAGTGAGTCAGGTCACTTGCATGATTCTTTAGACCCTAATCACTGTCTAACAAGGTGGCTATAAGATTAACTGCAAGAACAACGACTTCAGTCGTTTGTTTTGATTACAAAAATTCATGACACCATACTACTACATAGAATCTGGATCTCAAAAACTATTTTACAAGCAAACAGTAACTATACCATCAAATGTTGCAACTTCTTCTTTTTATTTTTTTGACAATCTACTTTTAATAAATTTCTCCTACAGTCCCAAAACATACAGATTTTGTTTCTACCTCGAATCAGTTACATCTTTCTAAGTGAAATGATACTTACTTCCGCCGCATCAGCTTCTCCTTGTAGTAGTTCTTCTTGGACGACATCTTGTCCAATAAGCCCTAGGAAGCCGGCGGTGCGCAGGGTCAGCGACAGGGCAATGAAACCGACGTGGTTAGGAGGCGGCAGCGCGTAGCCGCCGGAGACGAGGCAAGCTCATGGGCAAGGGGGCTTCTCGCTGGCGCTGAAGTAGACGAGACGACGACGACGACGGGGGAAAGCGGTGCGGCGGCAGAGAAGAGAGGTGGGGGAGCGCAGCGCCGCGGCGGCTTGGAAGGCGAGTGCGTGGAGGAGGGAGAGGGAAACGCGCGAGGTTGGCCGCGGCGGCGCCGGAGTAGCAAACGGTAGTGGATGGGAGCCGAGGCGGGTCGGAGGGAGGTGGGGAAGGAAGTCCGTCTGATTTGCGCTTGGGCCGGCCGCGAGCCTGTGGATGAGATGGGCTATTGGGCCCTTTCATCTCCAAAGAAATCGGCCCGCTATCCGAACGAACGGAGGATTCGTTCGCGCGTTTGTTTGGAAAATTGCCTCCTCCTCCTCCCATCTGCCTTCCCTTGTCGATCGCACATCACCCCCACGAAATCAGCTGTCATCCGACGACGAGGAGGAGATCAACCACCACCCCACGCACGCCACATCTCCACCCACCAACGCGGCTGCCTCCTCCTCCGCCTACAGGCGCGCTGGATTGGACAATATTCCCCGCCTCGACTCCTCGAGCCATCCAGGGCCTGTGTGAGGTGACGGTGGCCGGCGCGAGAGAAGTCGAGTGTGCCGTGTGTCTGCAGGATTTCGTGGCGGTGGACAAGCTCAGGATGATGCCCTGCTGCCACACCTTCCACCAGCGCTGCATCTTCGACTGGCTCCGGCTGGCGGCTGCGATGCATCTGCTCTCTCTGCCGCCGCCCCCTCTGCCCACACAGCACAACAGGAGGATGATAAGATTGGGTGCCCGGAGCCAGGGGCGGAGCCAGGTGTGGGGCAGCTTGGGCCCGGGCCCCACACCTGGCAGAAAAAATATCAAGGAATTTACTAATTTTTCTATTAAAATTCGTTCAAGAAGTTTATACTCTAGTGATTAAGCCCTACTTTTGATATAATCCTGGCTCCGCCCCTGCCCGGAGCTAGGAGCGACCCTGCTGATGAACCGGCTGAGGATCCCCCGGGGCTCCAGCTAACAAGGCAAATAACAAAACCTGAACAAAACTCCCTGCCACAGTTTACCAACCCAAGGACACTCGCAGCTAGCACCCAAAACAGAGACCAATCCCTACTCTTGCTAGACGAAGGTCGTTGATCGCTTCACGAACTCCAGGGTCGGAATTTCTTCAGCCTTCAGAAGTGGCTTCCACTGCAACAACAGACAAATCACGCGCAGGGGAATTGCTAATGGAGATGAGACAAGTTTGCATCTAAAAATCATATCATTTCTGAAAGACCAAAGCAACCAACACACAGCTGCAACCGCAAGTAACATGCATCTGATTCTAGTTTTTTTGGAGCTATCATTCCCAATGACTCTGGCGAAGAAATCCTCAAAACTTTGAGGTAATCTAGCCCAACCACAAGCATCTCTACAAATACAAGACAGCAATAGGGCAGCTAAAGCAAATATGCACAGCATTTCCAATTTCACCACACAGTTGACAAAACTCTGAACCTGCCCACCCTCTCTTCTTCAGTTGAGCAGCTGATTGAATCCTATCTCTAATAGCCAGCCAAATGAAGTGCTTTTGTTTTGAGGGAGTGGGGGAACTCCACAGGGCAAAGTGATCATATTATACATTGATTTAGGCGAATAGGCCCCTTTTTTTGTCTACTGCCGGATCAGTATATCAGGTTCATCGGACACTACAGGACTGTTCTCTCAACTAGGGAAGATAACTCCAGCCATTTTTCTAGATCCCCAGAGTTGAAAGACCTTCTGAGAGACAGCACACCCATCCCCTGGGTAATCACCTCTCTTAGCAGCAATGTTTTGTTGGTGCCAAATTATAACTTAGGAAAGGTAGTTTTCGATGGATAGTTTCCAACCCAGGTATCTCTCCAGAAATAGTTGTGATCCCCCCTCCCTGCAATCCAAGTAGAACCCATCTCTTGACTCTGATCAAACCTTGCCAGAATTTCAGCTCTCATTGTTGTTAGTTGTAGCCATGTCAATTATGCTAACAATCCTTGTTCTGTTGAATTGAATAAGTTTATGCTAAAAGATAACTGAAGTCTAATTTAACAAGAAATGCGTGTAGCAGATGTTGGGTTTCTTTTGTGGTTTAACTGAATATTGCAGACTGGGGGACTGAATAACTGGAGTATAGAGAAATTAGGCCAAATACTTGAAGGAAATATCCCAGGATAAGCAACAAAAGAAGAAATGTTTGAGGTTTGATGAAAATAATTAGGGACCTTTTTAACTGACACAACAGTTTTAAGACAGATTGTATAAAATGTGCACAAGAAGGTATAAAGAATTTAGCTTATGGGGAAACCGACATGTTAACAACTCCTCCTGACTCTCAATAACCCCTCCTTCCTGTTCCGGAGTGTAAATCCTATCCTTTCTTCTTCTACCATTAGCCTTAGCATGGAAATACTTTATGTTATTATCACCATGATAAATCTTGCGTTCCACTCGAGACACTCACGACTATGATTGATCCGATCTTTCGATGAGTTGAAGATAACTACGATTTGAGAGAAACGTTGACGACCCAACTACAACCATACGAGATGTTGTTGTGTTGCGCCTTAGCGATCGATACACCTTTCCGTGGGTTGTTGATCTAGCCAGTGTAGATCAACCTTATTCCTGCAAGCAAATCGAGAAAACAAGCAAGAACTAGATAAAAACAATCTGAATAGCAAAATAGGAATTAAATACAAATGATAAATTAGGGTTCTGTAACGAGCAAATCAGCAATCTAATCGACCACAGGATTACACGGCAAAGTAGTGAAGCTAAACTTTAATCTAAACAAAAACCAAAAAACCCTGAAGAGGTACCTAGCTATTTAAGGGGGTGGGAGGATGACCAAGGGGTCCCTATGGTCGTGCTCCACCTGGATGGGGTGCACCCCACATGGGCTCCACTTAGGCTGGGATCCCAAATGAAGTTACATGCTTATAGACCCATTATGAGTGACGTAACACTTTGTTCATATGATTGCGGCCGACTGAGATGGAATTTGGAGATGAGGTTGGATCCATTTGAAAGAGGACTCCGATAGCTTTCCATTAAGTACTCACGGGCCCAAAACGGAGCACATATGCACACCTGGCGGCTGTTTGAAATCAGCACTCTAGCAAGTGGCCGAATCGGATTCCAGCACTTGGTGGATTTTATCGTGATGTCTTCTTGTTGATTCACAATGTGAGCAATGATTGTATCTATAGTAGTCATAGTCACATCATCCTCCTCTTCTTCATGGAAAAACGTCATCGGTTTTTTCATATGGTGTTCATCGCGTAGTGCATGATCTTGCCCGTAGAAGTGTCTACAAGAAAACAAACGCAACAAAATTTTATCATGTAATATCATTAGTTCTTTAGCAAATTGTATTAATCTCCTATGAAACAAATGTACCTAATAATTGGAATGTACTGCAAAGTATGTAGGAACTACATAGATATAATTCTCTTGCAGCTCATCTCGCTCCCCTTCTTCATAAACAAAGCATTGACATGATACTTTTTCAGTGGCACAAAGTAGCAACATTGAGCGATCTTGTCGCTCCCCTTCTTCAAAACCAACCTGTTTCTTTAAATCAAAACAAGACAAACTCGAGATAATATGATTAGCAATAACATCTCCCTAGCGTCCATGTTTTATCCACATCTACATGAGGTTCTAAATCCGAACAGATGTAAACTCTATGCACCAAATATATTCCTTTACCATTATATTCACCAAAGATATGAAAAATAGCATTAGTCGGACATGGCAAATTAGACTTAGCAAATAATTTCTCCTTAAAATTATCGAGCTCACAAAAGTCATCAAACCGAACATAGCCCTAAGTATTTAAAGAAGAAAGCAATTCACGTTCCTCTACTTCATGAGAAATGTGAAAAACATGCTTAAAATCAGCACAGAAAGAACTCACACTAGAAATAGCACGGTTATTCACTAGTTGTGGCATTGATATAAGTGAAGCATTATCACACAATTCTTTTTTATCACAAGGAACATCAAACAAATCAACTTGTGACAAAAGAATGTCAACAATTGGTTCCACTAATAGTTGCTCTACCATAGCATGAAGAGTGGACATGTGCAGCTCATCTTGAGAATATCCACCTTCATTTATCTCAGCACCATTTAATTTACCTTGCAAACTTTTTTCAAACATTGTAGGTGCTTCATACTTCTCCGCTTTCTTATCAAGAACATTAGTCTCCTCCTTTTGTTGATTGTTTTGAACTCCCTGCAAAACGTTAGTAACAGGAGACACAAAAGATTGCTCCTCCAATGTTTGCACATCATCATTGCACAAGGAAATAGGAGATTCAGAAACAACAGATAAATCACATTGTTCATGCTTTCTCGTATTTGATATGAAATCTTGTAAAATTTTACTCTTAACGCTACGAGCAAGCATGAATAAGTGTCTATGATTATATGCCACATTAGCAAGCATAACCTGAACTTCAAAATTGAGCCCATTGAAAAATCTACGCATTGTGTTTTCATTGCACTCTTTTAGACCACTATAGATGATACAAACTTGAGTAAATTTTAGTGTGGTCCATATATTTTTACCCATGTTGCAGCTTGGATCATATCTTAGCCAAGGTTTTCACTTTGAACCACTTAAACTTACCATTTGTTTCACTCTAGTCCACCTCTCGTCTTCTCCACGTCCAATGGGCCATCAGAGATGCGGCAACACCATTGCTTCCCCCTCTTTCTCTCTCTGCTATCTGCTGCATCGTGCCCAACTCTGGTGGCTTGATCTGTAGGGAGAAGGAGTAGTGCAACAGTGCCCAACTCTTGTTGCCTATTCTAGAGGGAGGAGCTAGCGGAGCGTGGGGTCGAGCGCACAGCTCGCACACCAGAGGTGCTAGTGATGAACATGCATGGGCTGATGGACCTCGAGCAAGGGGAAGGGCGGACATTGGACAGTTTTGAGCTCCTTAGCTCATCCGGCATCCGCACAAGCATATTGCCGATTTCTATGATCGGCAATATATTTTATGGGGTGTGCTAGATCAAGGAGAGATAGTGATACAAATAATTATCCTGGTTCATGCCCTCAAGGTGAGGTAATACCCTACGTCCAGTGTGGTTGATTCTCTGTATCGGTGGAAAAATGGTCCCAGAAGAAATCTTGGAGATGATCCAACCTCCCTCTCCTCTCGAGACCCCTGCCCCCTCTTATATAGGATGAGAGGGGAGGGTTACAAGGAAAGTATACGGTTGATTGCAACTCGATCTCCGTATTCTATCTATAAAGATATGCATGATCCCCGAGAATTATATCTTATCCCGGAAATCTCTTTCTTTATTTACAAGTACGCTGCATGGGCCTAGGGATCTTGGCCCACCCTATGTCGTACGGCCCAAAGGCCTCTCCTTGGGTACCCAGGTACCGTGTATCCCACAGTAGCCCCCGAGTATTTAGCTTGACGAAGACTCAGAGGTTGGTGAAGCCATCTGGTGAAGACAAGACTGGCTGAGTACTCATCTCAATATTGCTAAGTGAAAATTGTTGCAGCCGAGTGGTTATCTCATCAAGTAAGGGTTGCATCCGCTGAGGGAGCACAACCCTCAGTCAGTGGCGGTGAAGCAGCCATGGTGCATGGGGAGGAAGTCGCTAGGCATCGACGTAGACGTCCGGCTATCCTCCGCAAGGAGCGGATCACTTGGCGGCGGTGTAGGCGGTTGGCTCGAAGGTGCAAGCTTCCGATCGGCAATGCAGTAGCCGTCCTGCGCGGGGAACGGATCACCCTGAGGCGGTGTATGCGGTCGGCCCGAAGGTGCAAGCCTCCAGTCGATAACACAGTAGTCGTCCTGCGCGGGGAGCAGATCACCCGGCGGCGGCGTATGCGGTCGGCTTGGAGGTGCAAGCCTTCGTTCGAAAACGCAGTAGCCGTCCTGCGCGCGGAGCGGATCACCCGACAGCGGTGTATGCGGTCGGCTCGGTGCAAGTCTTCAGTCAGCGACTAAGTAGCCGTCCTGCGCGAGGAGCTTGTCACCCGGTGTCGGCGAGTAGTACCCAGGCAATGAGGGGTGTCAAGCCCCTGAGCCTGTGGTGAAGTCGGCAAAGAGCACCCGGACGATGAGTGAGGCGAAGCCCCCAAGTTCGTGGCAAGGTCGGCGAAGTGCACCTGAACAACGAGGTAGGCGAAGCCCCCGAGTACGTGGCAAAGTCCGCGTAGAGTGCCCAGACAACGAGGGAGGCGAAGCCCCCGAGCCCGTGGCGGAGTCGGTGCAGAGCGCCCGGACAACGAGGGGGCGAAGCCCCTGAGTCTGTGGCGGGTCGGTGCAGAGCGCCCGGACAACGAGGGAGGCGAAGCCCCCAAACCCGTGGCAGAGTCGGTGCAGAGCTCCTGGACAACGAGGGAGGCGAAGCCCCCTAGCCCGTAGCGGGTCAGCGAAGAACACCCGGACGACAAGGGAGGCGAAGTCCCTGAGTTCGTGGTAAGGTCGGCGTAGAACGCCCGGGTAGAAAGGAAGGCGGAGCCCCCAAGTCCGTGGCGGGTCGGCGTAAAGCGCTTAGACAACGGGGGAGACGAAGCCCCTGAGTCCGTAGCGAGGTCAGCGAAGGGCACCCGGATGACGAGGGAGGCGAAGCCCCTGAGTCCGTGATGAAGTCGGCATAGGGCACCCGGACGACGGGAGAGGCGAAGCCCTCGAGTCCATGGTGGGTCGGCGTGGAGTGCCAGGACGACGGAGGATGCGAAGCCCCCGAGTCCATAGCGAAGTCGGTGTAGAGCGCCCGGACAACGAGGGAGGTTAAGCCCCCCGAGTCCGTGGCGAGGTCGGCGAAGGGCACCTGGACGACGGAGGCGAAGCCCCTGGATCCGTGGTGAGTCGGCGAGGAGTGCACGGACGATAGGGGATGTGAAGCCCCCCGGGTCCGTGGTGAGTCGGCGTGGAGTGCACGGTCGATGGGGGATGCGAAGCCCCCGGATCTGTGGTGAGTCGACGTGGAGTGCCCGGACAACGGGAGATGCAAAGCCCTCGAGTCTGTGGCGGGTCGGTGTAGAGCGCCCAGACAACGCAGGTGTGCCCCGGGCACAGTCGAGCCGCGCCAGCCGGGTAATGGATGAAGTTCCCAATGTGCGGCGTAGTGCCCCGAGCGTGCGTGCAAAACAAAAAGGGGAAACAACTGCAGCAGCATCAATGAATTAAATACATATGTATATACGTAGATGCAAAGTCAAAGAAAAGCATGGAGTATTTGCTTGCTCCCAGATAATCATCGGTCACATGCATGTGGCCCATCGCATGCATGTACTGCACAGCTGCACACAATCGAGACGGACGGCCTGATCATGCTTAACCAAGCGACGTCACGCGATGTCGTGCGCTGGCAGCTGGCGGCTGGCGGCCGGTGGTCTCGCACTCCCGCGTGCGGCCGTGCGTGCCCTCGGTGTGGACAGCTTAAGCCGGTACATACTCCGATCGTAGAAGCCGTCGGCGACATGCATGCAAAAAATCACAGATTAATTCGGGATTAGCAACCGGCAAGATTAGTCTAAATGGAACAAACAGATGCATGTATATGCTTGCTGTATAGATGCATGTGTGATTGTTGATTAAGCCACGCATGCATGTGACTGGATCAACACGTCTTGCTTGTGTTTCCAGGCCGCCTGCGATTGGCTTCCCATATATCAGACACGATCCGGCGTGGCTGCATGGACGGCTTGCGCGGAGACGTGCATTGCCCACGGCTTGCGCGGTTGGCGGCAAGGCCGCCTCGCCTCGCTTCGCGGTCGCGGCGATTTGCAGTACGGCCAAAACCTGTTGATCTCGTCCTGGCAGCGAACTGCTTTTTCCAACGTGCGGCGGATGGCCAGATCGTCGGGACATGAAAGCAAGAAATACCCGCGCATCAATCTATGATTAGAAATTAATCAAACCATAAAAACAAATTGAAACGACAAACCCGGCGATCGGTGGTTGAAGCTATCTCCTTAAAGAAACGATCTAGCACCCCCATACCTGGGGCGTCAACTGTCGATTTCTATGATTGGCAATATATTTTATGGGGCGCGCTAGATTAAGGAGAGATAGTGAAACAGATGATTGTCCTGGTTCAGGCCCTCAAGGTGAGGTAATACCCTACGTCCAGTGTGGTTGATTCTCTGTATCGGTGGAAAAATGGTCAAAAAAGAAATCTTGGAGATGATCCGACCTCCCTCTCCTCTCGAGACCGTTGCCCCCTCTTATATAGGATGAGGAGGGAGGGTTACAAGGAAAGTATGTAGTTGATTGAAACTAGATCTCCGTATTCTATCTATAAAGATATGCATGATCCTCGAGAATTATATCTTATCCCGGAAATATCTCTTTCTTTTATTTACAAGTACGTCGCATGGGCCTAGGGCTCTTGGCCCACCCTATGCCGTACGGCCCAAAGGCCTCTCCTTGGGTACCCGGGTACTTGTATTCCACACATAGCTACATAAGCGGTGGCGCTGCCGATCCTGATGCATTGCTTTGCTTTGTTCTTCTCACAGCAGCTTGACTGCGCCAAAGCCCCAGCTACAGGCACACGAGCGGCAGAACAAGGCACGTAAGCATCAAAATTGGCTGCTATTTGAGTCAATTGTCTGGCCATGCGAATCGTCTTGCTAGTTGCCACTGACCTCTCAACACATAGCACATAGGAGCCATTGGTTTAATCTAATCCAGCATGATATATGCCGTTTATCCCCTTGTGCATAGTGCTCACCTCATCTTTCACCCTGGGTGAAATAGCCATGGTAGCAGCTCAAGGCAGTACCCCACTACACCTGGTCCAAACTGCTATGTTTTGGCAAGGTTAGATGGTGATATATGAAAAGTGTTGATAGACCCTTGCCCATTGTGCAACTATGGTAATGAAAAGGGGTCCAATCTGAAATTTACTCTACAAACTTTAAATTCATGGATATACTCTCTAACAGTTTTATCACCTTGTTTCATATGTTCTAATTTCTCCAGAAGTGTACATCTGTAATAAGAACTCACAAAATATTTTCTCATCAAGGTTTTGCATTCATCCCAAGTTTCAGGTTTGTTACTCACATAACTCCACCAAAATAAAGCAGAAGAGGTAAACTTATTACTAGCAGCCTTAATCATTTGAGCATGAAAAAAATCATATTTATTAAATTCATTGTCTACTGCTAGCTCCCAATCAATATAAGCAACATAATCATACTTCCCATCGTAGAATGTTAACTTAGATTCAACTCGTGCAAAATTATAGTCAAGTACCTCATATGAATCATGTGGAGAAGTCGTCATATCTCGTCGAAGGTGGAGAAGTCGACATTGAGCATAACCATATCGTATCCTGTCGGTGACATGAGACCGGGGGTATCGTGACTAGAGGCTTGGGCAGCCGCGGTCACCCACGTGGCCTGACCCCCTCGGGGGGGTCGGGCCCGAGGGTGACGTGGCCACCCCTCCCTCTGTCTCCCCGAGGGGTCAGGCCGCTCCCGTTTCGGCCCCGAGGGCTGGGGCGCCCCGACCCCCTGTGGTATTGGCGCCACGTGTATGGGTTAGGTGAACACAGCGGGGCTCACCTAACCGCATTTATTGCGGGTTGGACGAGCACGACACGCCGCATTTAATGCAGCGCAGCGCACGCTTATCCGGTCCGTGACCGGTCGCAGTGTGTGACCGGTCACGGACCGGTCAGATCGCGGGTTAGGTGGCAACAGGCGGCCTGTCACACGCCTCGCCCCGTCCCGTCGGAATGATGAGAGCCTCCAGGCACTCGTCCCTAGCCGGAGCCGGCGTGCTAACTCCTGGAGTTGGTATGTCAGTCCCGGCCAGATTCATTCCAGGCTTCATCGCAACCATGGCAAGGAAGTCATTGTATGAAGAAGGGCAGACGTGCGGCATGCTAAACTGACGCGCGGTGGACAAAAATGACCGGTTTGTGACTGGTCTGACGCCGGTCACGTCATCGGCAGACAACCGTGCTCCCACGTTGCATCTGCTTCCGGCGGAGTGGAGGTAGGTATGACTCATCCCATCGGAGGGTCATTCGGACAGCGGCCATTGCAAATCTCCGCCCATTAATGAAGGAATGACAGGGTTATCCCCTGTGTCAGGCGAGTGACGGCGCTGGGCCTCACTCAAGGACAAGCTGTGATTTAGCTTCCAGGCGAAGGCGCGAGCCAGGTTTTGGTCAAGATAGGGTGGGTCCCCACCCAAAAGAAGAGTAGGTAGAAGTGGTGCATGTGGTATCCCCTTGAGATATAAAAGGAGGACCTTGCCCACCGAAGAAAGGGGGACGCTCAGACGACTCTGAGAATACCTGAGCTCGTAGAGGAGAGAAAGAGGAAGAGGGGTTCTAGAGCCTGAACTCTCTTGCTCTCCGGCTCTCTGTAACTCCTTCACACACAGATCCACCAGAACACAGGAGTAGGGTATTACGCTTCTCAGCGGCCCGAACCTGTCTACATCGCCCGTGTCTTGTGCATTTGCTCTCTCGCGAACATTCCCCAGATCGAGGGCGAAGAACCTCACTTAGCGCCCCCGGCCGAACCGGCAAAGGGGGGCCTGCGCGGTCTCCCGGTGAGGAGCCCCACGCTCCGTCATATCCCATTGCTCAATTCTGCCATGGTTAATAGCAAACAAGAAACACACATAAGAATATGCATGCTCCTATCAGCTACTAGGTAGTAGAAGCTCAGATATCACACACACTCAAGCTTTTTACCAGGTTCTTACAAGTTTTTACTAATGCAAGCTAGATGGTGACATACACCGACTCAACCAAGCACCCTAATGAAGGTTGAATGTATCGATGCCTTGGCAAACACTAGCTGTACGACTGCAATCAAATCTGTGGAGCCCTGGGTAGGCTTAAATATGTAGCAAAGGAATAGCAAATGCTTGTATCAGAGAATGCAAACTTGAATAATTGTTCAAAGTCAAGTATTGTGCTTGTCCTAGGCTAGAATGTAGTAGAAACACGAGCCTAGACACAAACGGTACCACAAGATAGCACCAGAAACAACTCAAGCACACACTGATATATGAAAACAAACTCAAATATACAATTGATTTTCTCTTTTCCTTCTTTCTTTCTTTTTTTCTTTCTTTCTTGGGCACATATGCACACTTGGCAGCTGTTTGAAATCAGCACTGTAGCATGTGGCCAAATTGGATTCCAGCACTTGGAGGATTTGATCATGATGCCTTTTTGTTGATCCATGATGTGAGCAATGGTTGTATCATAGTAGTCATCATCACATCACACCCTCCATAATCTCCTTTTCTTTACTTCTTTGAAACCACTTAATTCTTTGAGAGAATCCCTTATATGCCACTCTAAATTAACCGGCTCCCTTATATGCCACTTTAAATTGGCTTCTCCCTTTTGTGCCACCGGTTCAAATTTCTCCTCCCTTTTAAGCCATTGCCGTCAGTACACCGTCAGTTGACCGTTAACTTCATTGTAAAAAGACGCATTTACCCTTGAGAATTAGTATACAACCAATAATAGGTATTTTAGTACTAATATAGCTACTGGATACAACATATGAAAATTGATTTTTTCTGCATCACATGCAATTTTAGCCATTACCATCACAAATAAATTTTCAATGTAAGCATGAAACATGCAGTTTTCCAACAATATTTTTAATATAAAGAGCATTTTTCACTGGTTCTGACAAAATTTTGTTCACTCAAAAAGGATTTAAAATAAATTAGTTATGATTTTTTGAAGTTTACATATTTTTTAGTTGAGAGGGCATATTGGTCATTTACAAAAAAACTAACCTTTGACTAACAGTCAACTAACACTATAGTGGTGGGAGTGGCATAAAAGGGTGAAAAAACTTGAAGTAGTGGCATATAAGGGAGAAGCCAATTTTGAGTGGCATATAAGGGAACTGGTCAAATTCTAGTGGCATATAAGGGATTCTCTCTAATTCTTTCCTCCCTTACTGTGAATCTCAATTGTTCCTCCAAGATCTTTTTTTCCTCTTGTTTGGGCATTCATACCATTACTTTCATACCACTTGTCAATCTTATCCAATTGCTCTAGAATTTTCTTTTTCTCTTTCTTGTAGACACTTCCCAATTTAAATTCCAACCCTTAAGTGCTTTCCTCATGTGTTTCATCTTTCCTTGCCATCTTTCAATACTACCCCTGAGTCCCATGTTCTGTCCACACCTTACTAACTACCTCATCTGTGTCTTCTCTAAGAAACCAACTCAGTTCAAATTTAAAACCAGAATGAGTAATAGGATTTTGCCCTGTGTTAGCCGACCCTCTCCAAACTTCTAACTTCTGCCGTTGGGACACTTACACTCCAAATCATTTGAAACTAGAACCTTATCCAACTTTTCATACGTGATATTACTCTGGTTCTTACAATAAGTGAAATTCATCCCACCCATGATAATTTCTCTCAAATTATGTTATTCAATAATAGCATTAAAAATAAAACTCCATCTATTGTAATTCTCCTTACCTATAATATTGAAATCCCCTACCAGCAGGGGGTGTTTTTGTTGTTAACAAATATGTACAAGCTCAATTAGAAATTTTTCCTTCTGCTTATTCCGAACAGCCCCATACATATTACTGATTCCAAACAAAATCATCCATTTTGTCTTTTAAAAGAGGTCACGCTCTTCTTCTTTCATTCACCCCAACTAAAATAATCTTGAAACTTGTTTGGGGAGCTTATAGTTGTTGCAGCTTTCCCAGAATCAAAAACTCCCCTAAACAATCGAGCTTTTGTTCTAGATTATGAGAAGCTGTAGTTATAGAATCCAGAAAATGAACTAAGTTAGAAGCCGGAAGATCCTCAGAAACTGGCTACGAACCTGGCTACCAACCAGCTACTTATTAGAATCTTAGCTTCCGAAACAGCCCCCTTGATGAAAAGAGAATATGTTTAATTAAGTCATCCATACGCAAAATAGGATTGAGCAATTGATCAAGTAGGAAATCCAAAATTAGTTGGGCAGGCAAGGTTAATTAGAACAATTGTGACACTCACCTCCTTACAATTGATCAAGTAGGAATCCAAATTGGTTGGGTAGGCAAGGTTTAATTAGAACAAATTGTGAGACTCACTTCCCTACAAAATCTTCATCTAATGAGTTAATTGATCAATCACATAACTCCATATAGATGAGTCAACGCGAAACATGAAACCGGGCCTAAATTATTCAGTAAAAACATATGTAATCTCACTTATGAGATCAGGAGCACCATCACTGCTGAAAATTCCCTGAGCTTTTCTTGCTTGTAGAAAAACTCTATCTTAAAGAACAAGAGGAGAAGTCTTTCCTATATGTGTGTCCATGACTCATAACAGCGCAACCAACTAAATACAAATCATGGGAACAATCATACCCATATGTGCTGAATACGGCATCCTGGTGGTTGGCCACGTCATCGGCTCCATTAACTGAAACAGAGTACTCTCCAATGGAATGTGTCCCAGCATCAACACCACTAAAACCACTGCAATGTCGTCGTGCTCGTCACGACATCACCATGTCCGGGCTCCCCTCCATGCCGCCGCCACCTTGAGGTCCTCGACCATGACCCCTCCCAATAGCGTCTACCTCGAGTGTTTCCCCGTATACCATAACCGGTTTTGTCGGCGCTGCTCTCCCGATAATCCCACAAACCATGGCCTCTCTACCTGAGCTGACCAACAAGCAATCTACGGGCATTGTAGCACTTGGACACTGGACACCTCCACCGTCGGCGGCTCGCAGCGAGCGGCACCCGTCTTCTGCGGCGTGCCAATGTTGGTCTCCTTTCAGGACGCTGCTGCGGCACTCCAACTGGTCGCCATCGCGCACAGCGCCGCCCTTCGAGTAGTAGCCGCCTCTGCCGGAACCAATCCTTGAGCAATCCACGTCGAAGTTAGCACCTCTATTGGAGGCGCCCAACAAGTGGCCCATGTTCACTACAGCGCAAAGATGCTGCAGGTCTCCTTTCAGGGCACTATCGCCGTGCTCTAATTGGTAGCCATCCCACGCAGTGCCTCTCCCAGCGCCGCCCTCCGAGTAGTCACCATAACCCCCGTTCACTGCAGAACAAAGACGACGCTAGTCTCCATTCCCGGCACCGCCCTCCAAACGGCCCATATCGTCTACAATGCCTCCACCCCGACCTCCACCACCTTCAGCCAGTATTACCTTGGTCTTCACTGGATCGCGCCACCGGGGGCTTTAGGTAGTGCGTAGATGGCCTTGCGGATGACGCTGGTGGTGCACTCTATGGCCGGTGTCGATAGAGGTAGGTGAATAGGTGGAATGCAACTTGGAGGGGAGGAAGAGGATGGCAGAGGCAGTGGAGTTGGATAGGGAGGGAAGGGGAGGCCTGAGGAAGAAACAGTTTGAACTACAAGTTTCTCCTGGGCAAATGTTTTTCAGGAAAAGGCAACGTGATAATCGATCATTTTTGGTAAACCTTGATGCACCAGTAAAGCTAACAGAACTAACTTAATCAGGACAAGTCGATCACCCGTCGAGAGGAAATTTGGTTTCCAGCCCACGAACTTCTTGGCAAACGGTCTAACAAAGGCTGAACATCCTGCTTTGTTAGCTGTCGGAGGGAGAGCAGGAGGCCGAGGTAGGTGATCGGGAACTGATCGAGCTGACAACACGGGATGGACTGGACGAGCGCGGATGCTCCTGTGAGCATCTGATCGTGGTGATAGTGCTCTTGGTGAAGTTCACTTTGAGACCTGTCGCAGCCCTAAACAGGTCCAAAATCGCTTTGATTGCCTATGTGTCTTGTTCCGTTGGTTGGAGGAAGATCACCGCATCATCGGCATACAACGAAATGGCCGACGACTGCAAAGCAGTACCAGTCCCTCTTAACGTCCCTGAAGCCATTGCTGTGGTTACCATGGCTTGCAAGACGTCCATGACGAGCACAAAGAGCAAAGGCGAAAGCGGATCACCCTGGCGTAGTCCCCTCATCAACTTAATTGATTCACATTCCTCTCCATTCAGCCCCACCGTGGTGTGCACCGTCAGGAGAAGCGAGCACACCCACCTCCTCCACCGCACCCCGAAACCCTTGTACTGTAGCAACCTCAGCAAAAACGGCCAGGATACCGAGTCGAACGCCCTGGAGATGTCAAGCTTGAGCAACACCATCGGTTTGTGCCCCCTGTGACAGAGCAACGCCATGCCCTTCACAAACATGAAATTCTCGTGAATTGAACGTCCTCTTATGAAGGCGGACTGAGTGTAAGGAATGAGCTCTCCCATTTAGCCTGCCAGTCTAGTCACCATAACCTTTGTAGCCAACTTGGAGAAGCTGTGAATTAGACTGATCGGGTGGTAGTCCTTCAAAAGGGCCGGGCGCCTCCTTCTTAGAAAGAAGAATAATCATTGTCGAATTAAGCATGTCCAAATTTTGAAAGTTTCCTTGGAAAAACTTGTCCAAAGCCCTCATCAAGTCTTGTTTGATTATACCCCATCAGGTTTGAAAGAAGAGACCAGTGTAACCATCGGGTGCAAGAGCTCAATCCCCCGGCAACTCTTTTATTGTTCGCCACATTTCCTCTTCCCCCACATCACCTTCCAAGCCCGACAAGTCTACTTGTTTTAGCCCAATCGCCTGCAGGTCGATGGTAGCGAGGGGACAAACCAAGGAGAGCACAAGGATGGGGAACCCAATTTTGTGGTTCATGGTGGTACTGGCAACGGGAGGGGCAGAATCAAAACTCAGGCAGAGGCGCTAATGGTGGCGTCGTGGTCGTCGACTCGAGTACAGTGAAGGTGATGATCAGAATTTTGCCCATTGTTTTATGCGATTGATATGAGAATTTTTCTACTTTTAGATTTAGACGCTAGGCATGGACGAGAGTGGGCCGAAATATCAAGCAGAATTGTACTAGGATTACGTAAAAACCAATAATCTAGATCGTCTATCAATCCACGTGGGCATGAAATCAGCGACCCCAAGTGGGACTCCTGCATTCACATGTTCCTACGTCACCCTTTCCATTCCACCTGCAGACTCGATGAGCGGCGGGCAACAGGGCAAGGCATCGCCGCCACCAGGCTCAACGAGCTGCTAGCTCGGTGGCGGAGAATCGCCAGTAGAGGCGTGGGGTTCGACCGCTTGCGCATGCCCGGCCATCCATCTTGATCTCAGGCAGCCAGTCCGAGTGCCCCCTAGGCACTGCATCCTTATACTCAGGCGCCTGATGAGAGAAAAATATCGGGCGCCCGCACGTCTCATTCCTTGTCACTCGGGCTCCCCGTGCCTCTCTCACTCATGTCGCCTCCTCTCCCCCATCGGCGCCACCTCCTCTCCCACGAGCTCCCTTGCCCACGCTACCTCCTCTCCCCCACGACCTCGCCTACGTCGCCTTCTCCGTCGGATCCGCCGCCGCTTTTTGTCTTCCTCAACGTCGACGGTGGCTTTGTCCCCGTGGTGGCGGCCGACGCGGAGGACAACGCACGCCCGACGAGGTGGTGGTGGCGGCGGCGGCAGTGGTGGTGGAGGAGGCTCGCCGGCTCCCCCTCTCTCCCAGGAGCACTCCCTCCTCATCTCCGCTGCCCTCCCCCTCTCCTGCCTTCTCCAGATCCAGTGATGGGGGTGGTGGAGAAGACCGATGCGAGCAACCCTGTGTTCATCGGAGAGTAGGAAGATGCAGTTTAGACTAGGTTTTGTGTTTTTTGTGTGTTTCCGCTAGTGTGGAGATTATGGGTACTACATACCCACATGGCATAGATATCTGACTGGTTATAAGGGATACTTTATGCGGTTAGAATATGTGTAGTAAAGGACTCGGTTGTAATGTTAACTTGTGTATCAAGGAAACATCCGATAGTTCTAGTCGGTTATGATTGTAATTTATCTCTAAAGGCCTAGTCCATAAAGAACATGGATTGTATGTTGTAATCTCGGCTCCTCCTCCTATATAAGGAGGGGTCCGAGTGCTCTTATGAGCGTAACTTTTCTCCCAGATCATACGATCAATAATACACTCGGCAGATCAATCCCCAGACAGGAGTAGGGTATTACTTCTCATCGAGAAGACCTGAACCTGTATAAACCTTGTGTCTCATAACCCATCCACTTTTCTAGCTTAATTGCCACCCCTTTTAGTATTGCCGAAATCTTGTTTCGACAACTAGTGTACTCGTGATGTTCTTTATGTTTGGATCAAATGTTCCAATGGATATTTCGATAGTATTCCATATTTCTATTTTTGCCTCACCAGCTTTGTTGATGTTTCAATGGTTCAAAAGCAATGTTTCAACTAATATGCTCGTGATGTTTCTTTGTGTGTGAATCAAATGTTACGGTGGATTTTAGATAGTGTTTAATTATTTCACTTGATATATACGGGGTTTGTTTTGATGTACACGGATTTTATGTGTTTCAATGACTTAAATCGTTTTGTTGTGTAAGTTAAACCAAATTGTTTCATCTAGTAATCTTACCGTGTTTTTTTTTAAAGAACATTCTTTCGCTAAGTGCTAAAACAGCGCCCGGTGCCCCCTCATTTGTATGCGCCTCCATCATACCAGGATCCGAGTCGGAGGTTTGGCAGCCTCCTCTTCCTTCCGCCGACTCGTTTCATCATCTCCGTCGTCGATCGCGTCGCCGCCGTCGTGCTCCTGGCCGGAGAGATGAATATCCATACAGAAGTATACTATCGCAATGGCCCCCCTCTTCGATGAGCAGGGGAATCTTATCTATAGCCACCTGGTTATTGGCGACCGGAGGCTTCCCCTGAGGGTGGAACAAAATCCGCCGCCGCCGCCGGAAGCTTACGTATCATCATCCGAAGACGTGTATTCATCAATGTCATCTGGCAACGAGGAGGAGATCAATCACCCCACGCCACAGATCTCCGACGAGGCGGCTGCGTCCTACAGGCGAGCTGAGCAAGGCCATCCAAGGCCTGCGTGAGGTGACGGCGGCCGGCGCGAGGGAGGAGGAGTGCGCCGTTTGCTTGCAGGATTTCGTGGCGGAGGAGAAGCTGAGGATGATGCCGTGCTCCCACACCTTCCACCAGCGCTGCATCTTCGACTGGCTCCGGCTCAGCTGCATCTGCCCTCTCTGCCGCCGCGCTCTACCCACACAGCACTACAGCAGGAGGATGACGACAAGCTTGGGTGCCCGGAGCTAGGAGCAACCAGCTGATGAACCGGCCAAAAGGCTGTATTTTGTTCCTCTGTTCACCTAAATATCCTCTGCATTAGGCAGATTGGTGATTTGTCTGTTCCAAGAGTTGTGTTGTACAGACTGAGACGATGTTTTATCGTCCCATCAATGTAAAGCTAAAGCTAGAAGCATGTTTCTCTATCGATCTATTCCAAGATCGAGTAGTACTTTTCAATTGGAAGCATGTTATGTATCTCCTCTACCGAATATCAAACTACAAGTACAATGGCATGTTCATTCCAACTCTCTTTGTTGTTAGCTTAGCTGCAACTATGCCGATTATGCTAATGATCCTTGTTCTGTCCAATTGAAGAAGTGCATGCTAAAAGATAACTGGAGTCTCTTCTAACGAGAAAATGCTTGTCGCACATGCTGGGATTCTTTTGTGGTTTAACTGAAGATTGCAGATTGGGGGACTGAAGAACTGGAGTATAGAGAGATTAGACCACGTCCTTGAAGGAAAAATCCCAGGATAAGCCGCAAAAAATAATTGTTTGGGGTTTGATCAAATAATTAAGGACCTTATAGCTGATACAGCAGAATAAGTCAGATTGTATAAATTGTGCACACGCGGGTATAAAGAATTTAGTTTCTGGGGAAAGTTACCATCATGTAAACCTCTTATATATTTTTCACTTAAGACAATACTGTATTTGTTTCAGTACAACTGTTGATCTCATAAGCATAGAAAAATACCCATTTTAAGGTATAATCGTCTGGATAAATGAGGTTGCATATTTCCTCGACAGTGGCAAAGTAGCAGTAGTAGTTTAGTCAATGTACCAAACCTATATGGCCTATGCAGGAATTTACTAGGAGAAACCTGAATAATTTGAAGACAGGAAGCACCCTCAATGAACATTCAGTCTTTCGCATCCATTATTCCACCTGATGTTACCTGGAAAACGTGTTATTGGTCAAGGGAAGCAACTATTTTACACCACACCATTAATAATCTGTTATGCAAAGCTTTTGGACTTCCAGTCACCGAAAACAGCATCTGCAATTAACTAAATCACAAGAGTTTGAGGAGCAAGTCTGAACAAAGAAAGAAAAACCAATCAATATTTTAGCAACCTACTGAACCGAAGTTACCAATTGCACAAGAAGTTTTGGTAAACATGTATATGTATAATACAAAAGGATATAGCTTCTCCCTCAGGCAGGTTAGGGGCATCAAAGATCTTGCAGACACGCTGCTCTCCTTTGCCTTTCCTCAGCATCAACCGGATGGTAGCTGCATGCGCCAGCACGTGGCCTCCCGCTGGTTTTTTCAGGTCAGTTATGAACATTCCACCACCTGGGTCGGCAATCACTGAAACAAGGAGGACACTTGTAATTTGAAATCCCTTATGGTGTTACTCTTTCTTGGGATATACAGGATAGTCCTGAAAGCTCACCTTGGTTGGTGATGTACACTGCAACATTGAACTCCTCAGCTATTTTAGTAAGGCGGGAGAGCATCTGTGCCAATTTTTGCTGCAAGTTCAGAGTAATTAGTACATAACTTTAGGCCTTCAACTACTTTATGATTTTTTTTTGTTTCTACCAACACAAATATTGACAATACCTGGCGCTCTGCAAGTTCACCCCTGCCACTGAAATCGACACGGAATAGTGCGATCACAGAATCCACAATCTACTCAGGTAAAACAACCACATAAGTAACTGAGATACACAAATTTATCAATGTTCTTTTATGTTATGGAGCCATGCCTACCAGAAGCCTGAAAGGCTCTTCAGCCATCTTAGCGGCAAGGCCAAGGAGAAGGTTGTACTGGTGCTCATAGGTGTATGCACGAGCATATATGATCTAAACAAGAAATAAATGGAAATATAACATACAGCTTCATCTGTTAGGCCTGAAATGGTAAAGACAAATTAAGAGCCATACATTATCAAGAACAGCATTGGCATCCATCCCAAATCTCTCAGCAATCGGCACAATTCGTTCAGGCCGGCTGAAAATTCCATTAAGGAAACAAGTTGGGGCGATATGGAAATGCAAATAAATCCATTGAGTGAATCAGCTGAGTTATTACTCAGTAAATTCAAAAGATACAATGTTCCCTCAGTATCAATGTAAGCAACCTTCCCGTTCCCCCCATGCATGTGGATTGGAAGCTGCAGTTCACAAACAAAAAATAAATAAAATTATTCATTGGATCTATGGTAGTAAGGTGTTGATGACAAAAATGTGTCGGAAATGAACCTGAGCGGAGACGCATAGAGTGTGAGCCAACTGGGTCTTCCCTGATCTGAGGACCAAAAATAAAGATGACAGATTACAAATTACAAAGCTAAGAAGCTGGAACCAAATTGACGAATGATGAACGTTAAATCAAAGTACATCAAGGGTCAAAGTTTGGCTGGTTCACATTAAATAGTAAGATGTTTTATTTATGTGCTACACAAAGCCAAATTGTTCCAAGCTGCAATTCAAGGAATCATTCTATAATACATCAACTTTGTCGCAAAACAAGATTATCTCAGCTAAATTTAATGTTTAGTAGAACCAATTTAGTATTAACATCAAAGAAAACAGTTTCAGACAATATTGATGTGTATATGCCTGAAGTTTACACATGAGGAGTATTAAGTTCTCAGTGTTAGCAGAATACAAACATATTTAGGAATTTACTGTATATACTGGCATGAATAAATGATAAAAATGGGAGCACAACAGCCTTAGCAAATTAACTTCAACCAGAATACTAAACATATTGCTAAGCTAGATTTTCACCATATCTATTAGACAGATATGGCCACATTCCATTGGTACAACCAATCTGCAGTTGTAATCCAGGAAAAAGAATCAAAAGGAACAAGAACGTCTACGCACCGAAATTCTCCAAATGCCTCTGTGATGCAAAGTGTTTCAATCCCTCCTTGAAAATTTGAAGAATGAAAATAGATTAGAACAACATAATGCAACAACTGATCATAACATAATCAGAGGACTATATATGCTACCGCCAAGCAGCTTGTCAAGCGCCTGGCTCCCAGTGGTGATTCGAACAACAGATTTCCGCTTCAAAAGAAGAAAAAGAATAAACCAAACAGCCCAGGGAAGTGCACAGCTGGAGTAACTAAAAGCTCTAGAGCATCCATGAAGCAAGGAATAGTTTCCACTTAGTTTGCTATAACACCATATCCTGTACACTAGTATGCTGTATGCAGATTAGCTCCTATTTCCTTACCTTAATAAGGAGATCACTTCCTGTTATGAAGCCCTGACTCTGAGAAAAACAAATATAGCAATTTCAGAAGAATGTATCACACAGAATTGACAGTGAAGCTTTCAGACTTTAATAATGAAAAGAGAACCACACCAGAAGTTTTTCGGCTGCTTCGCAGATCTTGTCTACCTTTGCTTCAGATAATCCCTTGATTCCTGTCAGGCTCTACAAGATGAATCCATATATTGAAACAATATCAGATAAGCATACTGTAAGAAAGAAATAGAACAAACGAAAGAAGATGGGTGTCATAAACCAGAAATGGAACAAGCAGGAGATGGCATGAAGGTTTGGGATCCCGAGTTCACAACCTTCTTTGTATGCATCATGAGGCCATTGCAAGTGTAGATACCAGCATCCTGCAGCTTCTTCACATCTCCAGAGTTTATCCCTTGCGAGATTACTGTAGACAAGTGCACCAGAGATGAACAGTAATGCAGGAACTATGCTCATTAGTTTGAATTCACGGCAATGAATAATTTGCAGGAAGAACCAAATGAAGCATGAAACACAGGCAAATGTCAGGATCACACCAAACAACTTACTAAAATTGAACTCGCTAGAGTTAGGGAGCCACCAGAAAACGTAAAGTGCAAGAGGAACTCAAGCTTAATCCCTAAACCTCCAAGTGCACCCATACACAACTGGTTCAACTAAATGCACTCCAAGTGCACCAAAACACACAACTGATTCAACTAATATGCAGAAAATGCAAATGTTTAAACTAGCCGGTGGAGAATTCCGACGAGTTCCAGCGATCATTTTGACGGGTTAATGCAAAACGCGTGTAAATTTGACTAAAAATGGGGATAAATTCTAATCGATCCTCTCATAGCAAGCGATGTGGCGATCCACACACCGATCAGCAGGAAATAGCCCAAAAACAGAGATCAATTGTGGAGCGGCGAAAATTCCAGAACAAATTCGTCACGAGACGAGGCTAATTTATGTCCAGAACGCACGAAATTGGGGGGAAAACTAGAAGCAACCCAACACGCACATCACAAAGCATCCAGACGCTGCTCGCAAGCAGAATCGAAACCAACAAAAAAAAAGTGGAAACGTACTAATGCTAAATCTCGTTTACTTCACCGCGAATCAAGCATCGAACTACAAGTCGAACAGCGACTAATTGAAAGGCGAGGCAGAACGAGCACTGCCACTCGCACGCGCGAACACACGCGAACACACACGAACGCACACGAGCAGGCGCGCCAAGCAATGCAGTGCGGGATACGAGACAGGGGGAGGAAGGGATGGAGATGAGGCGGAGGGCGTACGCTTGTCGATGGACTCGAAGCACTCCTCCTCCTCCTCGATCCTCTCGGCGTCCATGAGCTGGAGCTGCCCGCCTTCGCTGTACTGCTTGGACGGCGCCATCTGCCCACCTGCGTCGAAATGTGCGATCAGGGGAGAACCCAACCAGAATCACCCAAAAACCCAAGCGAGAACGGCGAGCGGAGGCGTCCGCCGCGGCGGAGAAAAACCTCCTCACCTGTAGGCGGAGGCGGCGAGGTCGTCGGAGCGGAGCGGGGGCTTGGAGGAGAAGGAAGCAGCAGAGGAAGACGACGAAGTGGTTGTGTTGCGCCGTTGCGTGTGTGAACAGTGCGGTTGCTCCGGCTGCGACGGTGGGCTACTTGGGCCTTCTGGAAACTGCTTGGGCTTGTCTTTCTATTGGGCCTTCTGCGGGAGGGAGCAGTATTGGGCCGTTTCATCCAGCCTAGCAGAGCTGGATGAATATATTTTAGAAGTATGTTTGTTTTGTATCGAAAATACTTCTATATTTTCTACAAACTAGATCGCTAACAACACGTATATACCAAGTTTTATTCATAAATTACTTTTTGTTTATATGCCATTTTGGCTCCGATGGTGTTGAAGCATACCCACAAGGTTGATCAAAAGAAGGCCGGAAAAGAGGCGAAGAGCGGCAGCAAATGCAAGAGCAAGGGGAAGGAAGGCAGGAAGCGGCTACCTCCCAAGGGCAGGAAGAGCATTCAATAACATATTGGAGACACTTTGTCAACTTGATCCCCATTATATGCAGATGATGTTTGACGAAGAACAACATGCAAACACACCAAGCATTTCTCAGCTCAACGACGACAGCGTAGCTAGTAGTGCAAGCTGCAGCCCAGACAGGGCCCTGCCGTGTGGTGCAACCAGGACCAGCAGCCACGGTACTCTGCTGATCAATTGATGACGATCACACAGCCAGCCTACACGGAGAATCTCCATTACCAGCAAGCCGAGAATATTAATAGCAGCGTTGCATGCATTTGGAGATGATCTAGACTAACGTCATATACTGTCCATCCTGACTATATCTTGCCACATGGAAATATTGAGGGTTATGCTCATCAGTATCAAACAGACAATATGCTACAAAATGGAAACATGGAGGATCATCCTTCGTATAAGTGGTACGATCAAGATAATTTTTTTTTAGAAACGCGGTACAAATATAGACGCTCATAATACACGCACACTTATCCCTATGAATATACATGCACATTCTATCTCTATAAACACCTTTGGAATAGTGGACCGGTATATCTTGATATTGATATTGATGAAGTTATCACAAACATCTCGCTGTCAATGGGTTGGATTAAGATAATGGTGGTGCATTTGTTCGGAGGATTGGAGGACGGATTAATAGACTATATATTGATTAATTTATGGCAACCCCGGCCGTCTTGGAAGATCAAGAGATAGGTTGTGATGAGCTTATACAAGAATGCATGGGAAGTGATGATGGTGATGAGACATATTAATGACGAATTGCCGTTCTTTGATGACACATAGTAAGATGGGCTCCAACAGAATAAGAGAGCACAACGCCAACGGGTGTGCAGTGTCCTGAGAGCAAGTATAATAGAGGGCTATAAGAAGGCTGAATGCTGATGTGGATGAGAGAGGAGAGGAGAGAGATGAGAAGCGAGCTATAAGTTTACAGCCGGCTTAGGCACAAGAACCAATAAAATCTGTGAGACAGATAGGTAGACCATATATTTATAGTGAAGAGTTAACCATTATATGAGTGAGATGATAGATAGGCTATAAGTAAGCAGCTGGCTGTATTATTATTCTTGCTCTGAAGAGTGCTAATGGTCACTAGAGTCTTTTAAGCGATCGGTACGTGGTTTTATGAGGTTCAGTCTTATCTAATCTGTTTTCTTGATGGGTTAATTTTCACATGGAAACACTATTGTTTGTTAAGGGAAGTAAGATGATGGGGAGGGAGAATTTCGTTTTTACAGTAGTAGAGAAACTAGAAAATCAGGCGCGCCGCCCTGTCAAAAGTATATCCTGTCTAATAAGAAAATGAAACCCAACATCTCAATTCTGACCTCCCCAGATAACACAAACACGACATAAACATGATATGATAATACCAGCGAAGCGCTCTCCGTCTCGTTGCAGCAGGTGGATGCGACCTCAGATTGAGATGCAGGAAATGGAGGAGAGGGAAGCGGAGGGGAGGTAGTACCTCATTACATGGCCTCAAAGAGGCGGAGGGAGCTTGTATCCGGCGCCGTACGTCAGCAAGCTTCGACCAGGTCTCCAGATGCAGTCAATTTGGATAAGATGAAAACGATGAAAGCTGGGTTTGGGGTGTTTGTGATTTGTGAAGGTTGAAATGGAAGTGCAAAGGTTTCAGCTAAAGCCGTACTGGGTGCTTGTGTAGAGAGGACTCAGTTGCATGGGAAACTGAAACGCTCCTTTCTTAGCCCTTCCAAATTTTTTCTTCAAACTTCCAATTTTTTCCATCACATCGAAACTTTCCTACACACACAAACTTCTAACTTTTCCGTCACATCGTTCCAATTTCAACTAAAATTTCAATTTTAACGTGAACTAAACATGCCCTTATTCAGTATTAATTGAGTATTAATATATTGGATTGTTCCCCTTCCCAAGGGCTCCACAAATTTCTGGATTATTCCATTTTTTATTTAATTTTTTACATGCATGTTGACTGAACTAATACAGTACTACTTTCCACATATCTAGAGCCTTAAATAACATATATGCAATCCAACAGTGAATAATTTGCCACAGTTATCATCCAACGGTTCGTTTTTATCTAATGACGTCAAGGGAAGTAAGATGATAGGGAGGGAGAATTTCGTTTTTACAGTAGTAGAGAAATGGCCGTCTCGTTTATCTTCTAACTTTAAATTTTTGTATGAACTTTGTTGTTATTTGTGAGAAGGGATCATCCTGTTTATCTTCTACTTTTGTTTTGTTTTTTGTTTTTTGTTTTTTTTTCCCGTGAACAACTATCTAAATCTAGTACTGAATCTAAGTAGCGTCTTCCCCTAACCAAACTGATTAGCAATGATATTTGTTTACTAATTTATTTTAGTCTTGTTGTGTCCATGAAAGGGCACCTGTATAAGGTATTTCATCTTAAACTAACCATAATTTGAATTGACATATAAAATCGGGAGGTGAATAATGTTAATTTATTATTGCAGACATGTTTAGTTCTTGAGAGGGGAATAAAAGGTACCATTGCATTTTAAACTAACAATAATTTCAGTGACCTGTACAATTGGAAAGTGAATATATTTTTTAAAAAAAAATATGGCAGAAAGAATAACAGACCACTATCAGTTTAAAGCTTTGGTATAACAGTCTATGAAACACCACGTCTGCGCAGGAGGATGCGTGATGGTTAGCTCCACGCTAACCAATAAACAGCTGTCGATTATTTGCTTTCATGCGAAATGTGCCTTCATCCAGAGAAACCTGCTCTAATATAACAGCTGTGCAAGTATATTGCCTGACAAAATGCCTCGGTCTCACAGAAGGATCAAGACATGTAATATAAGAGGGAAACAATTCCATAGTTTCTATTGATATGATAGTCAGGTGAAATTCAATAGATCCATTCCATATGAATATTGCTTGGCAAGTGGTTGGCAGAATGCCTCACAGCAGGATTAAGAGGGAAAGTTTTACCTTATATTCCTATGATAGTCAGGTGAAATTCAATGGATTCATATATATGACATTTAACATGTCTACATCTTTTTTCATTTCATCTTACAGATGTACATAAAACAGGCTATTCTTTTACCTGATCATCCTATTAGATGATTATCAAGCATTCGTGGACATATCCAACAGAGTTCATTCACAGTTGCCTTCACTATACCAAGCCAGTCATTTGTAGTTTGTTGCTAGAACTTTTACTCCGATTGTCACTCGGGTAGTTACAGCTTAGGTTTTATCTGTTCTGCTTGGCGCAGTTGTGCATACATATCTGCGATTTCTTTTGCAAAGTATGCCTTAGCTTGCGGTCTTTTGACCTGCAAAAGTCATTGAGATAGAGAATTAGTACCTGGTGTAGAAATCTCCTCCAACTTGTATTAACGGGCCTACCTTGAAAGTTGGGGTGAGGAGACCATTTTCTAATGTGAAAGGTTCAGCAACAAGGGTAACAGCTTTGGCAAATTCAAAACCTCTTAGCTGGTGCAGCAAGG
This sequence comes from Oryza sativa Japonica Group, assembly GCF_034140825.1. Taxonomy (NCBI): domain Eukaryota; kingdom Viridiplantae; phylum Streptophyta; class Magnoliopsida; order Poales; family Poaceae; genus Oryza; species Oryza sativa. Next base: position 2,188,167 of record NC_089046.1, read on the forward strand.
AAAGAGAGATTAATAAGGGAATCATACACATGATTCATAACTTATTAAGAGCATGCAAGGTTATGAGAAGTGAGAAGTAAACCTGTGCTTCCTTTCCAATAGAGTCCATCTCAGCCAGGACAGCAGATCTTGCTTTCGGATCAGCACAAAGCTGTCTTAAATCCTCGTGCTACAGGTTAGAAAGGACATAACATAAGTAGCCAACGAAGATGTAAGGAGTTTTATTTGTGGGTGTTCTGTTTTTATTTATTTATTTTTTTTTGACAAAGAGAGACATAATTTGTGTAGTGAACTGGCAAAGAGGTGCAAGAAGAATATAATGTTCCGCTAGTTTGGAGAAACCAGTTGTGCAGTTGCAGAATATCTACTCTCTAAGGTCAGCATATTTACCTGGATTCCCTCAGATGCAGCCCAAGCCTTCAACACATCTGGTTCAACTGCTACTACGGCAACCAAAGAAGAGTTTAAACTATCACCTGCATCCGAATCAACAGCTTAGAACATATATGGCAAATTATTGGTAGTTATAACCAGTATAAGGACATGAATATTACCATATATAAAGGACTGCGCAATAAACTTGCACTTAGCATAGACATTCTCAATCTTCTCGGGAGCTATGTATTCTCCTTGAGCTAACTTGAAAATGTTCTTTTTCCTTGAGACCATTAAAACACAATCAATTAATAATTTATTTAATAAGAAAACTAATCAGATCAAATACAGTTCCAGGGGCTTAAATTACCTAAGAAAATGTGTGGAAAGAGGATAATAAGTAATTAGAGACAAAAGTATTTCACAATAGGGTTGTGGTCATTTCTCAAAAACATCCATGTGTTACAACCTTCCTAGTTGAAGGCTACCATGTGCTGTCTGCTACAATAACAGTGGGTAAGATAGTTTTGGTTTGCTCTTTGATCAATAGCTAAGAAGGTTTAACATCTTGCTTTCACTTTAGTCTTTTAGCACAGTAGTTTTGAACTTACCAAGTTGTTATTAGATATCCCTACCATCTTAGTAATATGGTATGTATTCAAAATTACAAATGACAGCAAATTCTACAAGTTAGACCAAATAGCATTGAACTTTCACATATTAGAGTTTTATCACCAACCATGCAAATCTCAGCTAACAAACAATACACTGAGAAGAAAATAGTACAAGCTAACTTAAGATTTCAAGTATGCATCTTAACAATTTAATTTAGCAACTGACTAATTTAGGTATCATTACGAAACTGCAGCGAAGGTAAAAGTGTAGATTGATCAGATATACATTTTTTCTCTATATAATGAAACAAAGGCACAAGGCCATCTCAATTCAAAAGGAAATTCTTAAACATGAAACACTAGATCATTCAGTTTTACCTATCTATAATTTTTAGACGCCCTCCAGGCATCCACAAACCTATGTCTCCAGTGTGTAACCAACCATCCTCGTCAACAGCCTCTCTACTGCAGGTTTTCAAATTTAATTGCTGAAACTCATCAAATATTTATGAATTTAAATAGTAGAAGATAGAAATATATAGCAAATTACGTTTGGATTTCGTCTTTATAGTAACCACAGAATATCGTAGGTCCCCTAACACAGATTTCTCCACGAGGATATGGTTCATCCTCAGAGGTGTAATTCATTTCTGGGACATCCACTAGTTTAATCTCTGAAAAATAGAAACAGAATTTGCGTTATGGAAGAGTGTGAGAAGTGATAATGTACAAAAACAATAACAGTGAGGAATTACTGTGAACAAAAGGACAAGTTATTTATCCAACCAAGTCTAGTTAAACCCAAACACAGATCTTACCACAAGATGGATTTGGAGATCCGACATGACCAATTAACCTATCACCAATATTCATTGCAGAGATGATACATGATGTCTCTGTCATTCCATATCCTTCGAGTACTTCACCACCAAAACATCTGTTAAAAAATTAAAACAGTAGTATATTAGTTAATCCAAGTTCTAAATAATAATCGTGCTACCCCAAGGGCATATATGAAGACAGCTTACATTCTTAGGAATTCCATTACATCAGCTGACAATGGAGAAGCGCCTGAAGTCATAAGCCTCACACGTCCACCAAGCCTAGCTTTTATTTTGTTAAATACCAACCTGTCCCACATTGGGGACGGATTTCTCCCTAATAACCCAAAATGTAGAATTAACATTTCATACATGTAGATGTAGTGGATAAAAAAGTGGCATGGTTCCAATTTTCCCAAAAAAATGGGATATGACATAAGTCACAGAAAGCATGTAGGAACTGTTTTTAAATGAGAAGTCATTGCAAAACTAAGACACTTAATATCAATGAGCTGTTCTTACCATTAATAATCGCTTGCCTCTTAGCATTGTATGCAGCATGAAACAATCTTTCTTTCAACCCTCCAGACTCCTTGACAGCATTTGTAATTCTACAAAATGATAAACAACTAACCACTTAGCTGTACTGAAAAGGGGAAAAAATGCTAACCTCAAAAAGGATATGACTAGAAATAGTTTTTCCCAACATGAAAGTATCTAAGTTACGGGTGTAGTTGGATTACGCAGCATAAATTCTATTATATAGCCGAGGCACACTAGGAAATACTGTTGGTCTCAATGCAGCCAGATCATCCATCAGCTTCAAATTATCCTAGAAACAACAACAATATACACATCAGATATATGGCAAAGAATCCATTGAATGTAAACGATTATTATGGCAAAGAATCCATGTAGTAAGTAAGATGGATATTTGATCTAAATGCATATTTGTCAAGTGTTGAACAAAGTTATTGCTACTGGCAAACACATAAGATATAACCCTATATGGATCTAATTGCTTGCTGTGTGCAAGGAAATCCAGCAATAGGTTTACAATATGATGGTACGATGGTGAGGAAAGGATGATGATGAGCAACATAGAGCTGAAGTGAACTAGCATGAGCCAACATAATGCATCCATTAAGATGATGAGGCCATAACAAATAGTACAATGGGATTATCAGAATATTATCTTGTAGCCTTGTAGGTGAAAGGTCCAGCATAAAATGCATCTGTTGTGTTCAATTAACCTCTGAATGATTGTCATATAACAGTTTGAAATATTGCACTAGGTGATTCAATTCTGCTCCTATATCTAGGGGTAACTTGTGGCAGAACTAACATTAGAAATTACTTTTCCGAGTGGTTTAATTCATTTGTCCCCGGTTATTCATATTTACCTTTGCTAGGTCAGAACTCAGAAACCCCATTATTCTACTGGTTTTATTATTTACACAAACAGCAAATGCAAATAACTACAAAATTAACAACCTAAATGGTTTTGGATCTGCATACCCCTTGGTAGAAACCAATGGCAACACCATAGTGAACCACTGAGACCTGGTTAACTCTCTCATAGATGTGAGCTAAAGGTAGATATGAGATATACCTGCAAAGACATACCAACATGATTATAATTCAAAACATTACCAGATGGGATAAATTTATTAAGCTATGGCAGAAAGAAACAAATCTAGATTTAATGTAAACTCACACATCAGATGGGTAAAACTTAATGACTAGGCTTGATCCTGCTACATTTGCAATTAAATTCCCATGAGAAAGAACAACTCCCTGAAATAAATATGACATCGTCACAGATTGGAAGGTTGAATTAGAAGAGCTCTTTGAATGAAACTAAAAATAATCAGAAAGATGAGTTATTTACCTTCGGTGTGCCAGTAGTGCCACTAGTGTAACAAATAGTGGCAATATCTTCAGGTTTTGGAGGGCGAAAAGATTGAGAACTCATCTTTCCCTGAGTTGAAGATTGAAAGATCAGAAGAACAGTGAGCAAAATGTGCTAGCATCCTTTAATCTAACAGCAAAGATAATGTATATGGCTGGAAATAGATACACACATACTTTTTATTTCGCAGGCCGTTGATGCAAAACTAAAACTAAGGCAATATATATCCACCATGCACATACTATGTGTGTCCATAAGAAAAGAATTGAGCAAGTGTGCACACCGCACACTGCTATAGCACATAGACAAAACTATGATTTGTGTTAGAGTTTGTGTCGAATATGTATACGTAGTCGGTTACAGTTTAGGACTTGGAGTTGTAATAGGTATTAGGACTAGAGTATGAGTCGGACTCTATCCTAGGATCTCTCATAAATAGAGGGCGTGCCTGTTGTAACCGCATGGCGACTTAGCATAGCGAGAGGGAGCGGCTGCCGGCGGCTACCGGCCGTGAGTCGTTGTAACTCTGATACGCTGTATATGCTAGATCGGGGAGGAGCACCCGTAATCAGTGCCCCGGAGATGTAGGCCTCGGCTGAACTCCGTTATCAAATATCATGCCTCGGTGTCATCATCGTGTTTGGATCTCCTATGGCGTTTTCTTCCGCGGATTGGTTTCCGATGTGATTTCGGGGCCGGTTTTATAACAATTTGAAAGGAAAAAAAGATGTTTACTCCATGTGGTAGCCCTACAATTTGTTATTATGTAATGTTTACTCCATGTGGTAGCCCTACAATTTGTTATTATGTAAGATTGTCATTTAGCTTTCAAGTTTACTATACATGAAAATATGAAATGGAATTAGAGAGCTAACGTATGCATACGTGCATTACAGCTGTCAACTGGATATCCAATATTCATGTTCCCAGTTTTCACCCCAAAATATCAACGTGTCTCATACATACATAAATATAATTGCATAACAAACGTGTTTTCTAATGGAAGTGGAAACAAGATGTCACATCAACTTTGTTTGCCATGGATAAATCTTTTGGAAACAGTACTAAATTAATCAGTGCAAGAGTGCAGCCAAGTAATTCGTATCCCAAGAGATTTCATATAAATATTGAACCATATGCCCATACAACTTTGGAACTAGATATGTGGTTCTCAAGGACTACAGGTATGCATGTAAAGTGTTTTTTTAACAAGTTTAAATGCCAGTTGGTTGACTGACATTAGATAACAGATACTTTTTTTTTATGAAAAAGAGAACAAATACCATAAGCAAGAAGTAGTGTTAGTAAACTTAAGGGCCATTTAGCAAACTCACCTGGCTAAGTAGTCTGGAGTAAGTTATAATTTCCACTCCAGTAGCTGTTGGGGTAGATGGCATATTTGCATTGTCTCCACCAATTACCTATATTAAACAAGTTTTTTTTAAAAAAAAAGAAAAAGAGAGAATCTTAAACAATCATGGCCGTTCATTGAATATACTAACTATAAATGGTTTGAACTTACCACTATAAGGCGAACACACGGCATTTGAGTTATAAAGCTTAGTAGCTGCAATAAATAGTTACACATAAGCAGAACATAAGTACACTTCGTTCCATAGAATATACCATGATAAAATTCAAGATTAAATGCTAGGCAGTGTTACCAAAATTGATGTAGTGTTTGAAATAAGAAAATGGAAATAGGATCAGAATCCACATAGAATGTATTTCATGATCAGGCCCCAGCCCAGCACTCAGCCCATTGGTTGTGTGCATGTGGATATGGTCCCAAAAAAACAGTATTTGATGTGCATGCAGTTTCTGCAGGATGAGATCAGCACCTGAAAGCACAGATCTGTTTCCTGGAAATAACTAGCTAGTTCCCAGCATCACTAAGTTAAGGACCAGTATGAGCAGTGACATGAAAACTGCGACTTTTAATGATTGTATAGACTAGTAACTATACAAGGTTGAGATAAGGGTTAAAGCTCACAGTGCTTAGTGTTTGAGGCACACAGAAAATAGCTTGTACTGTCGCATGGTTAACAATGAACTGAACTGCATCTGGACCTGTATAAACAATACATAAAACTTGTTGCTAGATAAATGAAAAGGAGATAGATGATCATTATGTGATGAGTGCATACCTAGAGTATCATAAAGTGGCACGGATACATATGAATATGCCGCACAGGCATGATCAACTATGGTCCACTCAGGTCTGTTTATAAAATACAAACCAATGCGCGCACCCTGGTTCAGTTTTAGAAAATTATTTAATGCAAGTTTAAAAAAAGGAATCTGTAAGTGTAACCACAAATGCTATATCATTATGGCAATGTGTGACAAGATCTGCCTGTTAGTAGTTAAAATCAGAAGGACGGTGCTTGTTGAGATCATAATGACTCACTTCAGGTATTCCATGGTAAATAAGACCAGAACCTATCGCAGTCCGGCTTGTACTAGCTTCTCCATATGTCATCCATTTGTAGCTGCAACAATTCATATATATCATTTAAAAGATTTTAACAAAGCTACAAAAGGCAATAATGACATATATATCCAGGAACCAATTCTTACTCCCCAACTGTTCCATCAACACAGACTCTTGTGCCCAGGTATCTACAGTCCCTAAAGGTTTCAACTGCATACCTGCACAATTTTGGGTATATTGCCTGAGAACTTATCACAGAACTTAAATTTGAACACTAATAGTTCTCTTGTAAAACATGTAGCCTGCAACAGGCATTTAAGTTTACCAGTTTTCATAAAAACATCAGATAAAAACCTTTGCATTCAAGTCGTTGCATACAAACATTTTCCAACTCCAAGGTTTCAATAAAATAACAGACTCACTTGCGAATAATTCTTTTTCCTAATTAGATTAGATTTTCCTAAAAATCTTCCTGATACAATTCAGAAACAAAAAATATGGGAGATTCCTAAGGAAAACATAACTAGCATTTATTTTGCTTGATGGTATGTAATTACACTCAAAGGTTTGCTGACAATTCAAGACAAGAATTTGATAAATCGTAGCATAACATTGGTAAATAACTGAGATTTGTCGAAGTTGAGATTAACATTCAGAAATAGAAGTTTGATGCTCAAGTCAGACTATGAGGATTCTTACACAAAGTTATCATGAAGCGTTCCAATGTCTGGGTTATCAGGGAATCTATTTATTAACTTAAGAGGTGACTTTGCGGATCTGCAAGATGGAAACAGAAATTTTGAGCCATGACATAAGCAAATGCAGTATAACATATACTACTAAATAACCTACCTGTACACATTCCACTTTCCAGTTTGCAACTTCTCAGGGAGTACAGCACTGTAGCCCTGCACTGGAGAAGCTATGCACATTGAGTTGTAAACTTTAAAAAAAAAAAGCATTGCTATGTCAAGAAAGATAACTTAAAACATGCAGAGTGCAGTTGAGAAACCGCAACTAGCATGCGTCGGCGTACTAAAAAATAGGAAAAGAAGCATCCCAGTCAGTTAAAAGCTAACGAGCTCGGAGCTAAGCAATTATTTTAGACGGTTACCGAGCTCAGCAATGGAATTATGGCATAGATGCCCAGTCTAAGCACAAATTCAGAAAGAGGAAGCTATCTCTACAGCTTAAGAATTGGGAATTTGGGAGTGGTTGCACTTGTTATTCTCCACTTTATCCACTTTACGCTCGAGCGGTGCGCGCGCCCAGTAGGCCCCACGCAATCCAACCCCAAGATCCAAATCGCGGCATCAATCATGCACGGGATGGATAAAATCACAAATGCATACCACATCACTAGTAAGTAGCAAGTAGTAGTGCAGACGAATAGACGATCGATCGATCGATCGTACGTACCGTGCGCGTACTCGCCGGCGGTGGGGTTGGCGGCGAGGTCAACGCCGCCGGACTCCGTCGGCGGCTGGAGGTGGCCGGAGACGGCGCGCAGCCGCCGCTGGGCCGCGCCCATTGGGGCCCTCTCCTCCTCCCGCTGCTGCTGCTGCCGCGCCATGCCCTTGGCTCGCACTAGTCGTCTACTACTCGTCTCCTGTTTCTCCGGCGAGGCGTTGCGTGGGAAGAAGGCGAAGAAATTTGTGGCGCGTGGGAAGCAGAGGACGAAGCGTGGGGGACTCCGACTCCTCGTCTTTTTTTCACTAGTGGAAGTGTACTACTAGCGTTTAAGTAAAGTTTTTTTTTAAAGAAAAGGAAATGGTGGGTTTGAATTTGGAGAGGATTTGGGAGGATAAATAAGTTACCGGGAAGGGTAGGAACTAGGAATCGTAGCTTTCTAGACGAATCCCATAGAAATCTCCTGTGCTTTTTGTAGTTTTTTTTTTGTTTGCCTGTTTGGTGGCACGCATAGTATATTTATCTGTTTTATCTTATCCGTTTTTCTTTTTGAGGGCAATTTTTATCTTATCCGTTCGTGCTGCTTGCGTCGTGTGCGCCGGCCCTCACGTCTCGTCGTGTCGTGCGGTGCGGCTGCGGCCGGCGGTGTTTGCTTTTGTTGCGTTGGTATGTGGATTGGATGCTTTCTTTTTTTTTTAACGCACCGACATAAGACCGGGCCAATTTCATTATATGAAGTAGAAGTAAAAGTATTTACAAGGGATTGGATGCTTTTTGTTGAATTTTTTTTCCCCTCGTGACATTGCCATGGCATCATCACAGGAAAACGGAGTACAACAGAATGGTGCTTTGGTTGTGTCCAACTCCAATGGGATATTGTATCGTTTCTGCTAATGGGAACAGGAGAGGATCTCCTCTCTTGCTAAAAAAAAGAAAATACTACTAAGAAACTTGTGATGCCAACTTTGCCTGGTCGTCTTCTGTTGATAGGAAGGTGAAAATTTTATCTTAAGCTTAACATGCATAGATGCCACATCATCATCCACTAATTAACAAGATGTCACATTATTATCCACTAACAATCATCACATTTAAACATCATGCAAACATGTTATATCTTTATATTTTTTATAATTTAAGAGCTTTTGAAATACAAACATGTTAAATTATCATCCAACATAATTCACATAATGTTTCAATGTATATCTTCATGCAAAGATGCTACATCATCATCCACTAATTAACAAGATACCACATCATCATCCACTAACAATCATCACATTTAAACATCATGCAAACATGCTATATCTTTATAGTTTTTATAATTTAAGAGCTTTTCAAACACAAACATATTAAATTATCATCCAACATAATTCACATAATGTTTCAATGTATATCACATAATAATTCACATAATTCACAAACATACTAAATTCCCGCAGCAATACGCGGGCTTTCACCTACTTATAAAAATTAGAGCACTGCTACACGTACTAAATTTCTTTTACAAAACTTTTACAAACAATAAGCTCAACCATTTGTAAGTAGATAGAAATAATAAAAAATCGAGATGTACTCACAGTGTAACACATGGTGTTAGTAATAAAAGTTTAAGTAAGACAAGCTACGTATAGACTTTCCTAAAAATTATCTAGAACACTGGCCATGAGCAGCCATGAGGCCCATGAATGGGAAGCAAACCTGGACTTTGCTGTTTCTGGTAATTGGGCTTTGCTGTTTAGGCCCAATTGCTAATATCAGCCCACGGGTATCCGGTGCCACGTATCCGCATATTCCTCACCACTACTCTGCGTGCGCATCGCTTCTCTCGAACACGATTCCCCAATCAATCGCCCCACCATATTTTAGCCCTAGAAACACCACGACGCGCAATCCATCCACCCCGCAATTCTACTCCCTCTCAAATCCTCCATCGCCGCAGCACTTCGAGCTTCGAGGCCGAGGAGGGGGAGCGCGACAAGCCCGCGGGAAGGGAGTCCACCATGGCGGATCTGCTGAGGAGGGAGGAGGAGTTCTACGCCTCCTTGTTCGACTCCCCCAAAGGTGACTCTCCTTTTACCTTCGAAATTGCCCCCCGAGGTGTCTCCTAATGCAAGTGAGTTTTTTTTTCTTTTTTCTTTTTTTTTTCACACTGGGCGCCCTTTGGTTTGTGAACTTAGGCGGCGATGCCGTCAAGTCGCGTGGGCAGATGATTGAGAGGAAGATTGAAGTTCTTGAGGACATGGCCACCAAGGTGAGACGGCTCATCCTGCTAGAATAAAAAAAACTGTTAGCTTGTTCCTTTGCAGCTAAATGAAGGTGGGTTGTTAGCTTATGATTAAATGAAATTATGGTTTCATCCCTGTTGCAAAGAAATGGATAGTGATCTACGGAATAGCAGCTAAAAATAATCTGTTATATTTGATACAGTATGTTGTTATATTTGACATTAGGAATATGCAGGTTGATGGTTTACAGATTGTAATGTTACACAGGTTAGTAACCGGAGATCTCGTAGGTGGTTGAATGATCGCTTGCTCATTGAACTTGTCCCCCGTCTTCATGTTGAAGAAATCAAAGGCCTTTTTGCTCCTCCACCATGGGGTAAGCTCCAGTGCTGCTCACATTTTCTAACTCCATATTGCAGGTCTTACAGTCTGGCCATTGAATGTTCAGATTTGTGTAGGGAGTAGTAAGTTCTCTAGAAGATGTGAGCCATGTTATGCATACTCTTTACGATGTGTTCACATTGAGAATGAGAAACAATATTATTTTCCTTACTGCATGTGCATGTTAACTGTGTGTCATTAATTAAAAATATATAGATTTACAGGAAGGATGTATGCTATCCAGTTTCCCTGATTGTCACACTTTTTTTCCTTCCAAGTGCTTATGTTCAGTTGTGCACTTTAATTGTGCTGACTGTTTACTGCAGGGAAATTAGTATTTTCGATGTATTATTACAGAGATGTTCCACATCTTTTTTGTATGTTATACTTATCTATATTCTACATGTAGGTGAGGAACTGCCCGTTTCTGCATTTTGTAGGACAAGTGATGGTGAATGGGATGCCTTCAGGAGTATTGACATGGACGTTGAGGTATGCTAGTGCGTCAGTAATCTGTGTTGTCCACCTTGAGTTGACAATAATATATCAAACCGACCGTGTAATTAGAAAAAAGGGCCTATCATCTAGATACCATGTGAACTTTTTAGGGATCCATTTTGCTTACTGTGCTTTTTATCTGTAGGCACGATTGATGCAACAGATGAAACAATCTTCTACAAAACAGAAGAATCATGTGGACAGCGATGAATTGATTGCTCTCAATGCTTGGCATCGTATAGATCGCCAAACAAGAGAAGCCATAAAGAGAAATTTCCTCCCAGATCTGCTTGACATATATGAGGTATGCCTTTCTTTCTCTTTGATTGTACTCTTTAAACCAATTGCCATACTTTTTGTATTTCTGTTTGCCACAATGGTTACTAGATTTGTTTAGTTGGGAGTTGTTTTACTACTTGATGCATCTTTCTGATTTTGTAGTTTTAAAAGATCAAACACCTTTTTTATGAGCAAGTTCGAACAAACAATTAGGTGCAATTTAGGGATCCTTACAGTGTTTTTGGTTGTAGCGTGGAATTGCATTACACACCTATCTTATTACACCATTAACCATTTTGGCTTAAAAGATTTTTCTGTAGAACTCATGGTAAGGACCATATAAACATACATCTAACATCTAGAATATTCCTTTACAACATGATTTAAACTTTTGAGGGTCTTAGATCAGCACCTATCTTATTACACAATTAACCATTTTGGCTTAATTTTTTTTCTATAGAACTCCTGGTAAGGTAAAGGACCATCTAAACATGCATCTATAATATTCCTTTACAACATGATTTACACTTTTGAGGGTCTGAGATCATCACCTATCTTATTACACCATTAACCATTTTGGTTTAAAAGATTTTTCTGTACAACTCCTGGTAAGGTAAGGACCACCTAAACATGCATCTATAATATTCCTTTACAACATGATTTACACTTTTGAGGGTCTGAGATCATCACCTATCTTATTACACCATTAACCATTTTGGTTTAAAAGATTTTTCTGTACAACTCATGGTAAGGTAAGGACCATCTAAACATACATCTAGAAATATTCCTTTACAACATGATTTACACTTTTGAGGGTCTGAGAAAATCTCTCCTGGCATTGCTAGCCCTAATAGCTGGCTTACAAGTAACAGTGCGGGTACCTAAGCTTTTTAGATGATGTTCTGTTCGCTCTTGCATCTGTCTCTGCAATTTGGAATGGTACTGTATAGTTATCTTCTTAATGAAAAGGAAGCAGTCCTGTTGCTCAGGCTTCAGGCTTAAACATGGTGACCTGATTGTCTGTTATTGCTACTGTGAAATGTGTTATTATTCTCAGAAATGAGATGGTTGAGTGCTTATTTTGCCAACATTTATCAGTCTTGTGAAACTTTTGATGTATACACTCACGTGCGACGTGAATGCAAGTGCAAGTTAACAATTACAATATGATTGTGTTTGAGTTTCTTTACATAAAGTACTTAAGAAGCCTTAGTTATTTGATATTGGTGAATCTGCTTTTCACATTTGCAGGACCGAATTAGGGCCTTCATTGAAGATGCTAGTGGTAAAGATGTGCTTGTACTGAATGTCCAGGATCCGTTTCAGAGGTTGCTTCTGCATGGTGTATGTGAGGTAAATATTTTCTCAACAATTCTTGAGAACTTAAATCTTCATCCAAACATTTTAAGTTCCAGTCACAACTTGTCTGTATGCAGTTCTATAACGTATCATCTACAACCACGACTACCATGAGAGATGGAAAGCTGTGGAAGACGACAACAATTAAGAGGAGACCGGGAACCGGTGCTCCCTCCAGGCTCACATTAGTTAGCTTTCTGAGGATGAAGAAGAACGGATCCCAGTAACATGTGGTTGCTTCAGGACCAGAAGCAAGAATTTATCAGATGCTTACTGCTGTGCCATGTATTGGCACAGGCGATCCTAAATCGGCTAAACGTGCCGATTTAGGTTCTATTTAGGATGTACACATGTAAATTATCATCTATGTTTTCATTTGATCATTTGATAACATTTTTAACATGTTTGAATGCAAGAGATTGGGTCACTGGTTGTGACTTCCAAATCCTGGTGGTGTTAATTTGCATTAGAGTTGGATTAATAGCAAGCCGTGGTGCGTTGCTGAGCTGCATAGATAGGGCTGCCGGACCAAGAATGACACGCCGTTGCCGTCGGATGAAGAATATTTAGGGCTCAGATCTCTGGCTTCCAAAGACACTAGGGCCATGTTTGGGGGAGGTTGTCCCAACTGCAGCTTTTCCCAAAAGCTGCTTCTGCTAGAAGCTGCCCCAAACAATTCACAGCTTCTTAAAAGCTGCCCCAAATAGTCCACAGCTTCTGAGAATCTATAGTTATAGATTCTGAAAAATGAACTAAGAAGTCAGAAGCTGTGAATCTGTAGTTACAGATTCTGAAAAATGAACTAAGAAGTCAGAAGCTGTAGAAGCTAGGTTTCATCTGTAGTTACAGATTCTGAAAAATGAACTAAGAAGTCAGAAGCTGTAGAAGCTAGGTTTCATCTGTAGTTACAGATTCTGAAAAATGAACTAAGAAGTCAGAAGCTGTAGAAGCTGGGTTTCATCTGTAGTAAAAATGAACTAAGAAGTCAGAAGCTGGGTTTCATCTGTAGTTACAGATTCTGAAAAATGAACTAAGAAGTCAGAAGCTATAGAAGCTGGGTTTCAGAGTTTTTCCAAAATATCAGAAGTTAGCTACCAAACAGCTGGTTTTCAGAGTTTTTCCAGAATATCAGAAGCTGGCTACCAAACAGCTGCTTCTCAGAATCTAAAGCTCCCAAAATAGGCCCTAGAGCATGGCGACAATCTTGTGAAATCAAGCGCAGTATATGTAACATTAACTAGACAAAAGTCATCGTGAATTCGTCATATGACTTCATAACTTGAGAAACAAGGCCTCTCGACGTTAAACAGGTTTGCCAGATAAGATATGGAGAATAATTCAGCATAGAATGAATCGGAATCCTCTGAATTGAACTGAACGTCAACGCTTGACAGATCATCCGGATGACACCAATACGGCATAGGTACCGGGGATGAACAATTAATTTTAAATTTTGTTGATGCAGGTTCAGTCAAATCATAATTTTGAATCAAATATATATTTTGTTGTGTTTAATAGGACAGTTGCTGAACTTGGCCATGATCCACCTCACGTGCTTGATTGGAAGACTGATGGAGATAGCTGTGTTTGGTCTAACAGGCATGGCATTGCTATCAAGTTCAATGTTTGTCTAAATAAATTTGTGGATAACATTACATTGTGGGCAAATTATTGAATGGAAGATGATCATTATGATAGAGGACCATTATCACTGCAGAAGCATATTGAATACAATACCCCCCTCTTAAAAAAAAATTGAACCTAGCTAGGCCAGCTAACTCACCATCTTATGGAGCTAACCAAAAGACCCCTAAGCATTTTTCATTGTTTTCGCCAACAAAAACAATCATATTCCCCTCACAACAATCATATTAACTAACACAAAGCCAATTTTCCATTCTAACACAATTAACCATAGAAACTTGCATGGTTCTCTCTCAAATATCTCATTATTAGCATATTAATCATGAAAATTTACAGTATGTACATTCTTAAGTGAGAACATCAACTTTCAATCCGATTGAAAGGAACACGTACGCGAATTGTAGAACAACCACCAAATGAATTAGATACATACAATACGTTTCTCACACACAAGCTATGGCCGCATCGACCTTTCAACAATCAACAATGCTATCCAATGTTTTGATCAAGCTAGGACGACGATCGATATGGAGGATGTGGCCAGCCACACTCGTGATACACACACCCATGTATGCCCAAATATATATGGGATATATATGCCCTGGAGATGGAGACCACTACTCCAGCCAGCTCCACATTCTCCCAGCAGCTAGCTAGCTACAATCCTGCACCTCTTCTCTGTCTACTGTCTAGCGATAGCAAAGGCACACACAACATATTAACATTATAACACACATACAATCGATCTCTGAAGTCTGAAGCTAGCTAAGTTCAGCTATTGCTGAGACATGGCTTACCCTCCTAGCTCTGGGTACCCAATTACAGGCAGTAGCCTGCAGGTGACGCCGTGCGGGGCGCTGGTGGAGCAGTACAACGAGCTCAACTTCCGCAACCTCTACTTGCACCATCTCTACCTGGGGCCCAACCCGACGCAGTCGGTGATGCTCGCCGCCGACGCCGCCACGGGGCTCGGCGCCACCACCGTCAACAACTGGCCCATCTACGACGGCCTCGGCTCCCTCGTCGCCCGCGCGCGGGGACTCCACGTCTACGCCGGTGACTGGCACAACTCCTTCACCATCGTCTTCGAGGACCAAAGGTACCCGTGCTTCAATTCCCTCCGTGTTTTCTTTACTTGTCGTTTTGGGCATTGAAACCGTCTCGCAGTACATGTATTATATCACCATCTTTTTTTTTACTACTTCCTCGAAATTCTATATATGTCTAGATTTATTAACATATACATAAATATAGACAATGCTAGAAAGTCTTATGATATAAAACGGAGGGAATACATGTTTATAAAAGCTAGAAAGATATGATAACCATATGAATGTACTTTTTATAACAAATACACCGATATCGTTTTCTCATATCAAATCATAATATTTTTATATTAATTAATTATTTAAGACTTCAAGGTTTGACTATATATACGTTTTAGGGCAATATCTATTTAAGAAAAGAGGCAGTATAACTTTATTGTAAGACACGTTTCAATTTAAACAAATATAAAAATAAAATCGGATTTGCTATAAATATGTCATCAGTTTTTTATGAAAATTAGTCGATTTTTTGGCCATAGGATGTACTTTGATATCTGTGCTAGTGCGTAGTAGCAGAAAAAATGTACAAAGCACGGTGGCAGGGATCGAAACCCTGGTCTTCTAATCTTCTAAGTTGTAGTGATAGCACCAAACCAATTGAGCATGGCACCATTTTTTCTTCCCTTGCCAAAACTAAAGTTATATCCATTATGCAATAATTACATAACACTTTAGTTAGTACTTACGTAGTAGTTACACCCTATTTACATTGTATTTACATATCAGTTATATTCGTCACATTGTTAAAGTACTTCCTCTATTCCAAATTAAATTTACTTTTAGCCCCTTCCATTTGTCTTAAAATAAGTTTGTTTTTGAGTAATCATTGAAACATAGTTTATGAAAGTATGATATAATTATATTGAGAGTAGATGGAGTGAGAAATAGTTGCATTGAGATTTGATAAAGTAGAGGTATTCTAGTTTTTTTTGTGGTTTATATTGGTATGTGCAGGATGTATGAAAATAAATTTATTTCGGGACGAAGATAGCACTTGAGCACCGAAGAACGATACGCCTAGAATAATATATAGCTGAAAGGGCATGTTTTAATTAAAAAATTGACATGTTTATTTGTGTTGTACTTAGGTTTAGGGGATCCACGCTTTTGGTGATGGGAGTGTTGTTATGGTTATGGATACCACATACCTAATAGTAGTTGACTAAATCTCGGCAGGACCCACCACATACCATGTCCTATACGGAAACCGACTTCAGATATGGAGGGAGTTTCGGATAAGGAAAGAGAACCAGAGTTCTACATGGAAATGACAAGGACTACTCGGATTGTATCCATATTGGTTTCCCTAGTTCTACTTGGACAAGGAAACACCTATGGGTATAAATACAAGCCCCCCTAGGAGGACAGGGGGACACCCACAAGGAGACAATCAACAGGATCAACACCCAACACAATCGACATAGAAGCCACAACATAGAAGCCTACATACGCCAAGACACGCCGCCGGATATCGACTTCAGGGATAGGCATGGCTATTCTCCTACGGTGCCTCCGGATACTGTCAGGAGATACGAAAGCGCTATCTCTGATCTCGCCGGGCACGAATTCGAGGAGGAAGACTACCCTGTTGTCGACTACGAGTCAGACCTTCAGACCGACATGTCGACAACAGTTAGATAGGCTACCCACATATTGTACTGGTATGATTATGGTGAATAAGAGCAATACCGGCTTCGGCCAACAGGATGTAGGGTTATTACCTGACTACTCAGGGGCCCGAACCTGTATAAAAATCCCTGTCTCCATCTCTTTTACCTCAGTCTCGCATATATCCTAGCACCAACGATCCCCATACTGTCTAAATACCGTAGTCGAGACATCAAACGTCGACAAGTGTCTGTCGAAAACGGTGAATGGGGAATTGTTGGTGGGACCGGTCAGTTCGCCATGGCAGGAGGTGTGATCCAGAAGAGGGTGCACCAACGGAGAAACGATGGCAACATCATAGAGATTACAATCCATGGATTCTGCCCTGTGCCTAGAGGCTCTCAGACTCTGCCAATGGGACCATCCCAGCAGTACCCCATGCCCACGTACAATGTGAGTTGAACAAAAATTTTGACCAAGTTTTTCCTCTGTTTCATTAGTTTTTAATCCCTCCCTTTCAGATTATAATCAGATTATAAGACGTTTTGACTTTGATCAAAGTTAAACTATTTCAAATTTAACTAAGTTTATAGATAAATATATAGTAATATTTATAATACTAAATTAGTTTCATCAAATAAATAATTGAATATATTTACATAGTAAATTTGTCTTGGGTTGAAAATGTTACTGCTTTTTTCTACAAACTTAGTTAAACTTAAAGCAATTTTGACTTTAAAACATCTTATAACCTGAAACAGAGGGAGTAAGTATTAATGGAAGTTTACCCGTTATCTGAAAGAATGCTATTCTCCGTGTGGTTTGTTTGGCCTTAGAACTCTGATTGCTACCATCTACTCATTCTGATGTAGTCACAAATAATGCTCATAATTTTGGACAATGTTTTTTGTCATACTTCTATAAGTTTTAAGCATCGATATCCTTCAAATGGTATTTTGGAAAATCATGTACTAGATTTGGCTTAAAGAGCAATTTAACACAAACTTGTAAATTGTTAAGCATTACATGTATTTTGCAATTAGTTCAGTCACCAACATTTCTTTTTCAAGAGCTGTCCGAGTATTTATGACCATAGGAGTAAGAGAAATATCTTCTTTTAGACATACCGTGCAAAAAAAGTATATTTCATTTGCATCATGAATAGGTAAAGCAAAAGTAACTCTTTCAATCCATTTCAGCAAAGCCATCCCACTAAGGTTGGACCATGGGGTGGAACTGGAGGCACTCCTCACGACATCCCTATTGCACCCCAGCGTTTAGAAAGCATAACAATCCGTCACGGCTGGACAATTGACTCCATGTCCTTTTCTTACACTGACCAAACTGGTCAGTAGCGCTCTGTTGGCCCATGGGGCAGTAGCAGTGGAGGCGATACAACCACGGTGAGTATATGAATTTTTTTTAACATGGAAATATAACATAATTAAGAATGCCCTTTTGAATTATATGTCAATTTTCCGTGCATAAAGCATTCTACTTCATATTTTTCTATAATATTTTTTTCTAGAAATACCTTAACACTATTTTTTCTACAATATGCATCAATTATATTGGTATTGAAAATACTCCCTAATTCCTTATACTTCTCCCCAGAGGAAGCAACAGTGGTTCATGTAGAGTTTGAATATCATTAATTGCACACCCAAGGTGAAATATTAATTCGGGTTCCACTGTGGTTTATATATATACTAGATTTTGAACATGATGCATCCATGTCCAACAAAATAATGTTCGTGCCGTTCACAATTGTGTCGATCGTGTACTGTGACGACGATGCAGATCCAGCTGGGGCTATCGGAGTACGTGATGGAAGTGTCCGGGACGTACGGCGCGTACAACAGCAACGTGGTGGTGATGTCGCTGAGGGTGGCCACCAACCTGAGGGCGTACGGCCCGTTCGGCCGCGCGGAGGGCACGTCGTTCACCGCCAGCGGCCGCGTCGTCGGCTTCTTCGGCCGCTCTGGAGAATTGCTCGATTCCATCGGCGTCTACACGGCCTAATTGAAGCCCCCTCTCGATCCAGGAAATTGTGATACCATTATATTGCTCGCTATCTTGTGTATGCATGTTTTTAGTACTATGAGTGCTCTGGCTGTTCAGTGCAGTGTGATATGTTCTGTTTGTGAGAAAATAGTATTAATTTCCTGATATATTTTTACAGGGATATAAATATTCACTCTTGTTCTTGAGTATATTCAGACTAGCAAAAGTGCCTGTGCGTTGCACCGGGTGATTACGGAGTGTGTACATTGAAAAAAAAATGTTGCTTAGGGATCTAAATCAGACTTTCTCCCGGACTGGCTGGTCGGCCCACGGCCTCTTATGTACACATGCGGGAGCTCCCCACCTCCCTGGGCCGCAACCTGGGCCTGGGCTGGGGAAGCCTCCCCGCGCGCGCCTCTACTTGGGCCGAATTCGGTTCGGCCAGTGCCGGCCGTCTGATCTTAGGGTTTTGATCGGACGACCGGTGCCGACGTTGAAGGGACAAAACCCCATCCCTCCCGGCGCCGGTGAAAACCCTAGCCTCCTCGCCCCCTCGCCCGAAAAGAGAAAAGCAGCGGCACTGGCGCATGCCTCCTCCCCGGTGTGCGCACTTGCCCGAGGGTGAGTGCGCCGCCATCAAGCGGCCTTGCCCCGGCGCCCCTCCCTGTCGTCTTCCGCGCAGTGCCCCTCCCCATCGTCTTCCGCGCGGCGCCCTCCCCTCCGCTGCGGCCCAGCGGCGGTGGCACCCTCCCCTCCGCCGAATCTAGTGGGAGGGGAGGCGGCGGCGGCCCGGCGGCCTAGACCCGGCATCCCGGATCTAGCAGGAGGGGAGGGGACGTGAGGCGATAACGGCCCAGCCTCCCCTCAATCGGATCCAGCAGGAGGGGAGCCGCGGCGAACCAGCGTCCCTTCGACGGCGGCGGCGGTTCGGCGGCGACAGCGGCACCCTCTCCTTCCGGTATCGTTTTTCTTCTTGTGTCCTTGTCTTCGATTCATACGCTTCAGTTTTATTTGTATGATGGAATTCCGACTGGTTTTTTTTTGTTGGGGAGGAGGGCGAGCGAAAATCACCGCACGGACGAGGTGACGAAAGAAAAAATACGAATCTCTTAATTAGTTAAGATATGCAACATATGCTTATATTTTAGAACAAAAATTGTATATGAGAAATTTGGACATGTATGTACCATCCGATTTTGTAATTTCGTATGCACCATAATTCAGGATAGAAATTGGATGGCAATAGTTAATACCCGTTAAGGGCTTCTTTGGAATATGGGATTCAGAAAAACAAGAATAGTAAAAATGCGGGAATAATGCCTCGTTGAATCCTAAAGGAATTTTAACCACAGACATTTGCAACAAATACCGTTTGGCAACACTACTGGAAAACCATACAAACTTCAAGACTTAAAGAGAAAACATGAGGCTAGAGCTGATGTTGGTTTTCTTCCAAAATTACTACAAAATAGCCTACTACAACTACAGATGCAGCCCCGCGAGCCATTCCACGGTGCACACGAACACGCGATCGTACGTGTTTGAGAGGCACGCAAGCCACGCGACCCAGCTAGCTGCTGGGTGCAGGAGCGCCCATGACGGGCATTGACGTACAGTACTGTACTACTACTACTACTACTAGCTGTATTGGCAGCAGCGGCGAGCACAACCTGTGTAGTACAGTACTCCTATATACGGACATGGTACGCGGCGTGCAAACGCAAGTTGCAGTCACACAGTCACAGGAGTTAGGGGCTGTTTGGTTCTTAACTAACATTGATATAAATCACTTTAGACAATGTTAGACAAATGTGACTTATCACGTTTTTTTTTCCTACAAATTGTAAGCCACACGTGTGGCAAAGTTAGGCAAAGAATTGAGTTTATGACATGTGGGGTAGGACGGTGAGAAAGTGTGGCTTGCTATAACTATGACAATAAACCAAACACAAGCCTAAGGAGTTGTGTCAAATTGAAGCATTGAATCAAATAGCCCCAATCGTTAACTACTGACACCGACACGCGAGTCACGGGATGTTGCCGCGGTTGCACGACGCGCGTGCCACACCCCATCCATTGACTGCCCAGGGCGCAGGAACAACAACAACAAAGGCCGGCCGGCGTGCGTGCGTGCGTGCGTGCGTGCGTGCGTGCGTGATCCTAGTGTACAGGCTAGCTAGTACGGAGTACATACTAACCCACACGCCTTTGTGAATCCGCGTGGATTTCCTGCCCCGATCGAGGAGCATTTGCCGCCGGCAGCATCCCGCGGTGGCCGCGTTGCTTGCGATCCGGACCGAGCGCTGAG
Source organism: Oryza sativa Japonica Group (assembly GCF_034140825.1). Taxonomy (NCBI): domain Eukaryota; kingdom Viridiplantae; phylum Streptophyta; class Magnoliopsida; order Poales; family Poaceae; genus Oryza; species Oryza sativa. The sequence goes on from NC_089046.1 coordinate 2,209,148, forward strand.
TCGTTGTTGTTATGTGAAGTTAAACGGGAACCAGCCAAACTGCCAAGGCATGCATGATGCATATTTAGGCCTCTCACATTGTAAGACATGGGGCCCGTACCTTAGAGCACCCGTAATGTTAAAGTAAGGTGCTCTCTGTAAAACATGTACATCTTAGCAATAGACTAGATTAATAGTAAACCACCTCAATAGTATGTCTATATGGGTATCTATAGCTCTCTAATGCATTGTCTCGTTTTTCTCTATAAACTATCTCCACGTTAGTAGATAGCTTTGCTCTCTCTCTTCATTTAATCTCTTCCAAGTAGGAAAATATGCTGACATGGATATCTTGTAAAGAGCCTATAGATAACCATTGCGGGTGCCCTTAGCTCAAAAGGTTAGTCCAAAGACATCCACCACATAGTGTAAGCACCCATATATGTGTGGCTTAATTGGATGGAGACACTGATGAAGGAAACGAAGCCCACAGTGGGCGTGAACCCAGGCTTTTGGACACGGTAACGGAGCAAAATTTATTCCTCACCTACCCCTCTCTCCAACCCAGCACGCAGGCGGACACCTCGACCGCTTCGCTCTATCCAACCCCTTGCGGCGGCGGGGTGCGTCCCCAACGGCGGTGACTGGCGCGGTGGCGGCGGGACGCATCCCCGGCGGCAGCGGTCGGCTTCGGGGGGCGGCGGCACGGTCTCACCCGTCTCTCGCCCTTCCGTCTGTGGCTACAGCGCGGGATGTGGCTACGGCGCCTCCTTCCCTTCCCTTCTCTGTCCCGATGGGAAGATGACGCGACGACGACGGGAAGCCGGCTTCGAGGTGGTCAGCATCCTCCTCTGTGTCCCCGCCTACGACGCCGTGCTGATGCCGCTCGCCCGCCGCGTCACCGGAGTCCGCCGCTCGCCCGCCGTGCTGATGCCGCCTCGCAGCTGCAGTGGCTCGGCGTCGGCGGAGCCGCCGGCGCCCACAGAGGAGCCGCGCAGGCGCAGCACCAGCCACCGCCGCCAGGAGAAGGAGCGGGTGGGCCGGGCCAGCGGCGGTGGCGCGGAGGAGGTGCGGGTGTAGGTGCGGCGGCGGCTTGTCCTGCGCCTGCTCCTTCTTGTCGTTAGGCAAAATTTCTTGGAGAAGGAGAAATGTCCGCTGCTTTTCTTAGCTTTCATCTTTGTGTGCATATACTAGTTCAGATTGTTTCTCGGAGAAGGAGAAATTTCTCGTCTTGGTGAGTTGGGATTTGATCTTGGGATTGAATGAACTTGGTATCTTGTTTGGGATTTTGTTTTGATTTGATTGAGTTGTGGCCAATGACGACGACGACGCCGTCGGCAGCAGCAAGAACGTCGGCGCAGACTGGATTTTTGGAGGGCGAATTTGGGATTTCTCCGAGCGGCTGCGGCGCAAGGACACGCTGCGTCAAAGAACGGACGCGCGTGGACTCGTCAAAGCGTGGTACCGTGTCGCTATGTTTGGGGACGAGGGGCCAAGCTTAGTCGCGATTCCTAGCTCCACCTAAGCGAAAATCCTCCATGGCGCAGGTAAGGCACGAGCCAGCTCACCGCACTGTGAGAAGCCTTAGGATGTGTTTATGTCACGCTAAAATTGAAAGTTTGGTTGAAATTGGAATGATGTGATGGAAAAGTTAGAAGTTTATGTGTGTAAGAAAGTTTGGATGTGATTGAAAAGTTAGAAGTTTGAAGAAAAAGTTTAGAACTAAACTCGGCCTTACATTGTGTCGACGCTGATCGGCCGCTCTCACCAGTGCCCTGTTTAGTTCACACCAAACTTCCCTCAAACTTCCAACTTTCCATCACATCACATCCAAAACTTTCCTACACACATAAACTCCCAACTTTTTTTCTAAACTACCAAGTTGTGTTTAGTTCAGCGCAAAGTTTAGATTTTGGTTGATATTGGAGATAATATGACTGAAAAGTTGTGTGTGTATGACAGATTGATGCGATGGAAAAGGACTGAAGTTTGGATCCAAACTTTGGATCTAAACACAGCCCAACTTTCTCCAAACTTCTCCTCAATTTTAGAAACTAAACATAGCCCACGTACACAACCCTGCAGTGGTACACTACTAACAGTAGTACACACTAGCTAAGGGTGTGTTTGAGGAGAAGGGGATTGAGGAGATTGGGAAGATACATAAAACGAGGTGAGCTATTAGCTCATGATTAATTGAGTATTAACTATTTTAAATTTCAAAAATAGATTAATATGATTTTTTAAAGCAACTTTTCTATAGAAAATTTTTACAAAAAAACACACCGTTTAGTAGATTGGGAAACATGCGCGCGGAAAACAAAACAAAACAGACAAACTCACTCTCTCACAGTTTCTGTCCAGACTCAGAGTCAAGACAGCTCGTGGTCTCGATGATCTGGACGTTATTGTCACGTGCAATTCTCTTTTTTTTTTCACAATTATACTACCTTCGTCCCATATTACTTGTCTTGATTTTCTTCGTCCCATATTACTTGTCTTGATTTTTTATTTGTCAATGTTTGATCATTCGTCTTATTCAAAAAAATTTAGAATTATTATTTATTTTGTTTATCATTTGCTTTATTATCAAAAGTACTTTATCATTCGTCTTATTTAAAAAATTTTGAAATTATTATTTATTTTGTTTATCATTTGCTTTATTATCAAAAGTACTTTACATATGACTTTTTTTTTATATTTGCACTGATTTTTCAAATAAAACAAATGGTCAAACGTTGCAAATAAAAAGTCAAAAACGTCATCTACTATAGAACGGAGGGAATACTAATTAAACGCGTGTACGTACAGGTTTGGGGCTGATTGTTCTTCCATTTGTAGCCTCAAATAAATCAGGCGGACGTATTAACCGTGGTTTTCTGTGCTGCTACCATTCTGAATAGACTAATTTTACTGTTCTTGAGAAAATATCAAAAGGTATCAATTTTTTTATTATAAAATTTAGTACCTACAAACAGTTTTAATGTACATTGAGATACTAACAGTTTTAATGTAGATATCTCAAGTTATTTTTTAAGTACTACTATAAAATTTCTCATCTTAACAAACCATTGATCAGTTAATTTCGTACCTATAAAACATGATCACCATCATCATCATGATCACATCAATTGGTTTTGGTTGGTGCCCTTAGTTAATTAGTACCGAATCACACACTGTTCCCAGCTGTGCTCACACTGCAATAGTGCAAATACAGGTGTGATCGATATTGTACACACGAACGTACTGCTGTTTGCTGAGGCCCACACACGTACGTACGTACGTATATAAATACACTCGGAATCAGGAAACATAATTTGATGTCCCGCCGCGTATGTATCGATCGTATTATTGTACGTACATACGCCGATACGCGTGGTCCCTGAGGCCCATGACGACAAGACCAGAAGGCGCTCATCAGCTGTACGTACGACTGTGGCCCAAACGAGCGAGGAGGCCGAGGCCACGGGCCTTGGTGAGCGCCCAAAGCCGGCCGATCGACTGGGCAGCCTAGCAGCTGGTCCAGGCCAGGGCCCCCTGCTAGATGCCCATGAACAATCATCCGCTTCCATTATTACACTTCAAATCAAATCATTCCGAATCGGCAAGAGGAAAATCGTCCGTCGCCTCCTTCGGCAGGTTGGAAATTTAGAGAATCTTTTGGGGATGAGCTGAACTACTAAGTACAGTCGTAGATATTCGTGCTCAACGTTTGACTGTCCGTCTTATTAAAAAAATTTATGAAAAATTTAAAAATATTTAGTCACTTATAAAGTATTATTCATGTTTTATCATCTAATAGCAATAAAAATACTAATTATAAAAAAAATTTAAATAAGACGAACGGTCAAACGTTGAATGTGAATAGTGCAAAACTACACTTATTTTAGAACGGAGGGAATAGTTCTTTGGTCAATATTTTGTAGTAGTGAAATTTTAGCGCCTTTTAAAGGAAGCTTGTAAAAGAGAGCGATAAACCCAATAACCGAATCACATCATCAAAGAGCATCTCCAACTATGAAAAAAAAGGGTTCGAAATGGTCGAAAAACAGTCTCAGGATGTGCTATTTAGTCTACTTTCCCAACTTTGATCATCTCCCTTGTTTTTCGCGTGTGCGCTTTCCAATTAAACAATGTGTTTTATATATATATATATATATATATATATATATATATATATATATATATATGTGTGTGTGTGTGTGTGTGTGTGTGTGTGTGTGTGTGTTGCTTTAAAAATCATATTAATCAATTTTTTATTTTTCTTTTCTATTACTTGATTAATCATATGTAAAACCGTCACTTGTTTTGTGTATAATGGGGGAAGGGTTCCCAACTCGAGCCGGAGAACACAGCATCAATCATATATTTCCTCCGATATGGAATCAAAAACAGTATAAGAGACAAAACTATATGGAGGAAACATTTCTACATCAATCCGAAACTAGTAATGTATGTTGAAAATGTTAGACGACTACAAAATCACATATTTTACTCAACATAACTACATAATATAATAAATAAGACACAGAGACAATTGTGGACGATTGTAACAATGACTTTAGGTGCTGGCCGGTAACGCCATAGATCCCGTGGCATGGCTACTCATGTTGTGGGTGGCCGGTGGGCAGAGTAGATGGATGTGGTGGAAAGCCTCATCGAGGAGCTAGCTCTAGTTGATCCGCACCAGTGCCACATCACGGATTGCAAGGCTGGACGAGAGAATGAGGGTAGGGACGGATCATGGGCTCCAAAAACGCCCCAAAACTAGCGAGGGTGAGGTGTTTTCGGGGCTCTGTAAAACCCGGGAGTTGTTTTGAGCAGTCATTTAAGGTGGGTTATGGACTTGAAATCCTCAAATTTGACTGTAGGGAACATATACGGCTTCTATTGGAGATGCTCTAAATTAAATCAAATCTTTTCTATAAAAACAAATCTATTGTAAAGTGCCATCTAAGCAGTATAAACGTTGTACTTGCAAATGTTGATGTGCATAATTATGACTGCTAAGTCTGTTGAAATCTCGTCATTTACATGATGGGTCATTTCGCAAGCATTCACTACCGCGAGATAGCCGGGGATTAGTGGCGGACGCAGCTCTAAACTATAGATGGGGCGGAGAACAGATAAGTTCACTCGATAAAAGCAATCGAACACAATACATATCGTATTAATAGTTCATTCTTATAACTGTCTTAATTTGTTATGTGTTTATACCTTGTTATACCTAATTTTGATAGTCCATGACTACTATAAGGGGGTGTTAAGAGTGTGGGGTGACACGAGTCGTAGCTGAATCGGTCTACCCACCCTGCCTGATGGGTAGATCCCTGCCGGGGATTCTCTATTGTCGAATCACGTGCTGGGTTCAAGATAAGCATCATGGCCTTTAATTTTGCTTTAGCAATGCTTACAAGGTACTACCACCGGTCCTTAATCCTGATTGATGAAAGTCATTCATTAATCAAGGAGTATATAGATGTGTTGCGAACGTATTGTGTGGATTTAATTATATGATAACTCTCGGTATGTTGTTAATTTTAACGTCAAAGCAAGTAATTTCAACATTAATATTATTACGCGCAAGAATTTATCACGTCTTTTGCAAAAGGGACCTGGTAGAGGGTAATAATATGGTTCATTATATCATACTATTGAGCAGTAGGTAATCATGTTTTGCACAGTATTTTTTATGTCGATCAATTGATCGATGTCGTCCTTGGATTGGATATAATGTCAAGTCTGCTTCCCATGCATGCTGAATCTAGAGTTCTAGACAACTTATACATCGCAGGTTTACATCAGATGGGCACACAAAAGTAGCCAAAACACCGATGGCTAGCTAGCTTGAAAGAATTAATGATCTCAAACGCCATCGATCGCTACAAATGGATGAAACCAGCTAGGCAACAATAATCAAAGCTTTAATTTCCTACTTTCATAATCAATCAACATGGCCTCTCATGAACCAGACGTGCCGACATGCATATCCAATGTACTACTACTAATAATATTTGCATTTAATCCAAATAATTGTAAAAATATTAAACAAGATCGATTAAAATGTGATAAATCACTCCAAAAATATACAAGGTCAAATTCAACTTATATAAGATGTAACGAAAGAAAACAAATTTGATTGTGAATATACGTTAGTCATAGTTTAATTTGGTTTTTTCAACTTGTCTTGTTGAATATACGTTAACTATCTTATTGAATTTTCTAATATTTTTATAACCATTTAAATAATATGCAAGTAAGGAATCTCTTAGAGTTTTAGAATCCACTCCGCTATTATATATGCTGTAAACATTTGCATGCCATTTGCCAAGCTTATATAGGACAATGCAAGTAACCTCTTTGCTTCAATTCCGTAGTGTACGTGATCAGAGTCCAACTTAGGAGTAGCCCCGATTGTTTTCTTGTGAGTTCAGTTGCTGTCACTTGGAAAGTGCAACTGTGCAAGGCCAGCCTCCATCATACCATATATACCTTTGCTTTCCCTACCTGTCCGAATTAGCCAAGTCATGATCGACTGATCATATTCAGTCCAGCTAGTTCAATCGCAGAGTTCAGGATATATGCCGGTTGCAAAACTGCAGTGATTTACTTAGACTATGTTTAGATTCAAACTTTGGATCCAAACTTCTAACTTTTTTTCATTGTATCAACCTGTCATACACACACAACTTTTCAGTCACATCGTACCAATTTCAACTCAAATTTTCAATTTTGGAAGGAACTAAACACAACCTTATAAGTTTGCCATGCAATATGGCACCCACATTAATTAGGACAAGCATGATCCATCAAAATCATGTCACACCGACCGACTGATTCATGCATGGCGGTGGGTGGCCCGGCAAACACCACCAAAATGCATGCGATGCAACGTGTTCCTCCTCAAGTCGATCTCAACAAAAAAATCGGTCACATTCTGGCCTCTTGTGTGCCCCTTTTTCTACTGTACCAACTAATCCATCCGGCCCATGCATGCTTCTCCACGAAAACTTCTCCTGCAAAAGTCGATCACTAGTGACATCTCTACAAGGTAGCAAACGTTTGCTAGGCCGCACAAGGTGGCCCACGAGTTGGCGCCGTCCGTCCAGCCCCAGCTCGACTTATTAGAAAATAAGAATTTTATATATGTGTGTTTTTAGTTATTTAAAAACTAATTAAAAATACCTTAAAATCAACTTTAAAATAAAATTTGATAATTCAAATTTTAGCTTCGACTTTACTCCCTCCGTCCCATTTTAAGTGCAGTTATGGTTTTTCGCGCCCAATTTTGATCGTCCGTCTTATTTGAAAAAAAACAAAAACATAAATCACGAGTTAAGTACTATTATGTTTTATCATCTCATAACAACAAAAAAAATACTAACTATAAAAAAATCAAATAAGACGAATGATCAAAATTGAGCGCGAAAACTCATGGTTACACTTAAAATGGGACGGATGGAGTAGCTTGTAAGAGTAACCAATGAGGCTCTAACTTATTACTACTATCTTCTGAATTTAAATGATTGATATGTTAACGATCCACGCGTTAGAGAACAGCATGTCAGAGGAACTTGTTCCCAGCACAATAGCCATCGATCCCTTTCATGGTTTCACCAAAAGAAAACTTCGAAGTGCCATCTTCATCTTCCCAAACATCTTCTTCACTCACAAGGCACGCAAGAACGAACCTGTGCCTGGTGTGGTATCTTTTTTTTCTGTTTGGCTGTTGGAATTTTATGAAGATAAGTTAACGCGACCACAGCTGCAAAATACGTCAAGCCAATTTATTGCGAGTGTGTCAATGACTAGATGATCAAAAAGCCTCTTGTTTTCATATGGGAGATAGAACAAATACTAGTAGTGGAGAGTCACACGGATGCGGTACTCCTGCAAGGTGTGATTGTACAGTAAGCCTGAATGCGAGAGATGAACAATTACTACTACATGTGAGTACAAATTCAAGTACGTGTATATATGTCGACTACCTCCTTGTCCTCTTGCAGTAGCAAACATAGGCACATAGCAATCAAAGTAGACATGGCATTAAGACACTGCATGCAAAGATAGCAAATGCATACAAAGAAATTCATCAGATACATGCATCCATATACGCGAGTTTCCAATGTATACAGGTCACTGCATCGATCCCATGGATGACAGCAAATTTCGCGAGAAACTGAAGTTCAAAATTGGCTACCTGACATCAATCTAGCTTGATCCAGCACACTAGCAGCATGCATGCAAGGCTGGTGCGGTGCCTCTCTTCGTCAAAAAGATGAGAGTGCATATACGAACAAATCTGTAACCTCGATTTGCGATTTGCTCGCGACGATGACGATGTTGCAATCATATCTTCAGCTCAACTGCACATATCTTGGTTTAATTGTTCGCTTGAAATGTAAAATACGGAGTACAGTATATATCTCCAAATATTTAACAAATTTATGTTTGTGTCAATCCCTCTGAATTAACCGAACTGTTTCCAGGGTAATTGAGCACGTAGTAGATGATAATGGATCGAACGCTGGATGGTGCTGTGTTTTACGAGTGAACAGTGAAGTGCACCCGATCGCAACAGTGGCATGGCATGCAGGAGCAGGAGCTGCGACAGCGACACGCAAACTGTCACCCATCGCCCTCCCTGCTGCCTTCCTCATCCGTCAGCGACGTCAAACCACGATGATCTGCTACAACAACAACAAAAAACTGCAATACTACCCTGCAATTCTGCGCATGAGCCGTGAACCGTCCATCCATCCGTCACACCGCGCGAGGTCAGCGTGACCAAGACTTTACCATCCCTTCCCTTCCGTTTTTTTTTTTTGTGACCAGCCCTTTTACGTTTTTTTTTCTCCTCTTCCTTTTTGGAGAGACGAGTGCGTATAGAAACAAAAAGAAAAAAAAAGAGAGAGGGAGTAGTAGTAAAAGACAGTAACGGAAGGGAAAGAGTGGACAAAAAAATCAGGGGAGGTGAAACGCATGCAGGTGCAGTGCAGAGAGAGGCAAAGGCCAAGTTAAGAGGGCGTCATCAATAAGAGCCTGAGTAGTTATTGTGCTCACCTCCCTCCTCTGACACACAGACATGGGGATATGCATGCATGGAGAGCGCTCGCCTCGCGCTGCCGCTGCCGCTCGCGCGTCGCGCCACGCCAACGCCAACGCTAGCTAGCGCGAGCGCGAGGATGGCGTGACCGCGCGCGCGCGCCTCGCGTACGTTGTTGTTGCCGTCGTCTCGCGCGGCTTGGCTCGCGGCGGTTTGCAGTGGACGACGTACGTACCGCGCACCGCGCGGCGCGCGCAGCCCACGCCGCACACGCACACGGCTCGCTCGCCACGGCAGCACGGCGCGGGCGCCGCGCAGCCAGGGGAGATAGACAGATAGATAGATAGAGAGAGAGATAGAGATGAGATGGCGTGGCCGCGGCGCGTCTACGGACCACATCGCCTTGCCCTGCCTGCACAGCGTGACGATGCCCAAAGCTACGCGCGTTACACGATTGACCGGGCGCGTGATCAGCACAGCACAGGGAACCCCTTCTCATCTCCTTTTGTTTTGCATATTAGCCCCTTCATAAGAGAGTAATTCTGGTTGAGGTTACTTCGCCGGTAAAAACCCTCTAGTAGTTGTATTTTTCTTATTTTGCACTACCTTAGTGCCTATTTTATCTTTACGTTGAATTGATAGGGTGATAGACCGGAGAAAACGTGATATGCCTATTTCTTCTGTTCTCGACAAAAACAGATTTGTTGAGTCTGAGAAGCTGACTAGCCGTTGTCGTATGTAACCGAAAATATAGCTTGTAAGGTCAAGCATGTAATGTCTACATCGTTAAATAATGTGATATGCTACAAAACGGAAATGTATATCTTGTTGTACGAGTGTTGCAATAAACGTCGGAGAATCATAACCGCTACCCGTTTTGAAGCGTTGCAAGTAGTTAAAGCTTCCTTATTTGTCGATTATACGGACGTTCTAATGCTCTCGTCACACAAACTACAATGGATTGGAGTACATGGAATACGTTATGGCCAAGACTACTCGTTTACAATTGAATCATTAAAAGCTTCTTTATATGTCGGTTGTACGGACGTCGTATTGCTCTTGTCATATAAACTGTAAATGTAATGCATGGAATACATGACGACCGAATAGGACAAGCGCTCGTGCATGGATGGTTTGGTTGCATGTTTTTTCACGTAAAATCTTAATTTTTGCATGAAACATATTTTCATGCGTCGGTGTCATCCTACGTACAATTTGCTAAATTTTTCACCAAGTCTTTTGAGAAACATTCAAAAATATTTTTTTTTAAGAACCCCGAAGACCAAAATGCTGCAGAGTCAGTCTTAACTGCAAGTTACAGAGGCTAGAAGGGCTAATATGAAATTTGCAGAAAAACAAGATTTTCTGGACACTTTTTCAAAAAAGCAAGAAAAAACCGACATTGCGAGCTCGGCGTAAACATCTGATGAGTACCTCACATGTTGAACATCTCCCTGTACTTACTGACAAGTGACAAAGTGGGTATTTAATTCTCTCTTCTCTTCAAGTCTTTTGCAAGAGCCCCAGGCTTCCCTTCCTTCACAATCTGTGGAGGGTGCAAAGAGAAAGGCCTTCTTCCAGGCAAGGCTGCAGTGCCGAAGGCGAAAGCAAATACAAAAGGGTAAGAGGAGATGGTGCTGCCTGTGTTTATATTAAGCTCTCTTCTTCTTCCTCCTCTCCCTTCTTCTCTGGACCACCGGCTTAATAGTAGCCCCATCCTTCTTGGTTTTCTGCAAACACGCAAACTCTAATAAGCCTATATGTTTCTCTCTCTCTCCATAGCACTAACTCTTGGTGTGAGTGTGTGAAGGGAGAGATATTATATTGGAGGCCATTAACTTATCTTCAGAAAGAAGGCATTTTTCTTGTCTGTTTTGCTCATCATACCTTCTCCCTTTCTTCAGAGAGGGCAATGTTTACTGGTTGCTGCTGCCTTGTTGTTGTTGTTGTTGTTCTGTCCCTGATTTGAGGACTCTTTGTACCAGATCTGTGAGGAGGCCTCCTCTTGTGCTTGTGTTGGTGGGGGGCGCCGCACTTGAGGTGGTCAGGGATGAGTAAGGAGGAAGTCCTCAAGATTCAGGTCAGTTTTTTCTTTTTTGCTTCTTCTCAACTCAAAACCATGATACAGACATTCTGTTTTTCTCCTTGTTTTTGCTGCCATTTTCATCAGAAGGTAAGACAGGGCAGCTAGCTTTTCTTTTTCATTCACCTGGTGTGTTCCTCTCCTGCTATGTTTTCTTCGAAAACGCCTCTGTTTTTGCTGTTTTGGTAAACCTGTGTTTTCTCTGTTCCTCCCAAATTCCCAGACTTGTGTGCTGAAAGTGAACATCCACTGTGATGGGTGCCAGAAGAAGGTCAAGAAGATCCTCCACAAGATCGAAGGTAACAGAAAAAAGAGAGATTATTTTTTATGAGCAAATTGCTTTTAGTTATATGGTGGTTTGAAATTTTCTGGGTGAAACGCTCGTTGGATTTATGTCTGCAGGTGTGTACCAGACTAGCATTGACGCTGAGCAGGGGAAGGTGACGGTGTCTGGCCTGGTGGATCCGGCCACCATTATCAAGAAGCTCAACAAGGCCGGCAAGCCGGCGGAGCTATGGGGTTCCAAGGTCGGGGTGGCGGCGGTGAACAACCAGTTTCAGAAGCTCCACCTTGACGGCGGCGGCGGCGGCAAGGGCCAGCCCAAGGATGGCGGCGGCAAGGGGCATCCCAAGGACGCCGGCGGCAAGGGCCAGAAGGGCGGCGGCGGTGGCGGCGGCAACGGTGGAGGCGGCAGCAAAGACGTGAAGATGATGATGCCGCCGCAGATGCCGCAGCCGACGCCGCAGCAGCTTCAGCAGCTGCAGCAGCAGCTGCAGATGAAGGGGCTGAAGCTGCCGCAGTTCATGGACGCCGCCAAGATGGCGCCGTTCGCGGCGGCCGCGCCGATCAAGGACCCCAAGTCCGTCAAGTTCAACCTTCCCCCCGAGGATGACTTCGGCGACGATGGCAGCGAGTTTGATGACGAGTTCGATGAGTTTGACGATGAGGACGATTTCGACGACGACGGCCTCGACGAGGACTACTTCGACGATCCCAAGATGATGAAGCAGATGGCCATGCCGCCACCAAACGCCGGCGGCGGCGGCGACAAGAAGGGTGGCGGCAAGAAGGGCGGCGGTGGCAACGAGATCCCCGTGCAGATCAAGGGGAACGCTAACAACGCCGCCGGCGGCGGCGGCAAGAAAGACGCCGGTGGCAAGCAGAACCAAGGTGGCGGAGGCGGTAACGGCAAGAACGGCGGCGGCGGTGGGCAGCCGAACAACGCCAAGGGTGGCGGCGCCCCGAACGGCGGCGGCAACCATCCTGCTCAGGGGAAGAAGGGCGGCGGCGGCGGCGGTGGCGGCCAGGGCGGCGGTGTCGGTGGGCCGATGGGCGGCATGCCGGCGCAGCAGCAGGCCATGATGATGAGGCCGAACATGATGGGGGGCGGTGCCGGTTTCCCCGGAATGGGCCAGATGGGCGGCGGGCCCATGACCATGCCGATGGCCCACCACCCCCACATGGGGAGCGCCCAGGGCGGCGGCGCCGGCGCCGTGCAGGGCATGCCAACGGCGGCGTTCTACCAGGGCGGCGGCGGCGGCGGTGGCGGCGGCATGCCGTCCGGCCCAGAGATGCTGCAGGCCGCGGCGGCGGCCGGCAACCCCATGGCCCAGCAGCAGTACATGGCCATGATGCAGCAGCAGCAGCAGCAGATGATGATGAACGGCCACGGCCACCACGGCCATGGCCACCACCACGGTCACCATGGCCACGGCGGCGGCGCTGCTCCGGCGGGGTACCCGGCGATGGGGTACGGGTACGGCCGGCCGCCGATGCCGTACCCGATGCACTACCCGATGCAGCCCCACCCGCATGCCGATCCCTACAACTACTTCAGCGACGAGAACCCAAACAGCTGCTCGGTGATGTGAGGTCTCCAGTGTCCGGTTTGCTTTCTTCCTCCTCCTGCTGCTGCTTCTGGTCATTCTGTTGTTCAACAAAGTGAACCAACCAGGAGTCAAGGAGGAAGAAGCTCATCAGGTCACAGGTGATCGTCATCATCATGGTTGAGATGAGAGATGCTCAGGATCAGTCAACCAGTATACACCATGGGAAATGAGTCCCATCTAGATCGCTCTTCTTTTTTTCTTTTTCTTTTTTTCTTTTTACTTAGCTCGTTTTCACCTTTCTTTTAAAGGAGAACTCAACTTCCTTGAAGGCGAAGGTAGGTATAGTAATTATCTATAGTTTTTCATAAGAGATGATGGTGGTGCTTTATAATTCGAGAAGGAAGGTGGTGGTGGTGGTTTCCTTCTTGCTCCATATAAGGTTGTGGCGATGCATGGTAGACGAACAATGTGCAAAGCAAAATGTGTTGCCAAATGGTTTGTTTGTGCCTCTGTGACTGTGACAGTGGATGTGTGCCCTAGCTATAGTGCTCTTTTTACATGCCACTAGTAGTGGAATGTTGTCAACTCAATGCCATGCTTTTCTTTCTTCCTTGGTGTGAGAGAAGAAAGATTATAATACTCCATCCCAAGGTGAGGAAGGTGATAACAATGATAATTGTGGGAGCAATGCAATGGAGGAGAGGGGATGGATGATCATGATGATGGCTGTGGTGGTGGTGGTGGTCCATGTGTTATGTGAGGAGGAAGAGGGAAGTCATAGAGGAGAGGAGCTGCTGCAGTTTTGGCCATGGTTGCAACCTTTTCCTGCACCCTGCACTTACATTATTGATGGGGTAAGATAGCGCTGTCCCGTAGCAGCAGCAGCTGCTGCATTCAGGTTGGCTTAGGGGTTCCCAAACAAAATTTTTCAGGTTGTCATATCTAATATTTGTATATATGCATAATGTATTAAATATAAAAAAATCAATTATACAGTTTGCCAGGAAATTATGAGATGAATCTTTTAAGCCTAATCGCTCTATGATTTTGTCATATCTAATATTTGTATATATGCATAGTGTATTAAATATAAAAAAAACTAATTATACAGTTCGCTAGAAAATTACGAGACGAATCTTTTAAGCCTAGTCGCTCCATGATTTAACAATATGATGCTACAATAAACATTGCTAATGATGAATTAAGATGGATTAATTAGTCTTAATAAATTTGTCTGTAAACATTACTAATGATGGATTAATTAGGCTTAATAAATTTGTCTGTTAGTTTTTTGGTGGAATATGTAATTTGTTTTTGTTATTAGATCATGCTTAATATTTTAAATGTGACAGGGGGGCAAATTTTTTCGCCAACTAATGACCACAGGCCCTTACACCAGAATTGCACATTTCAATCCTATGACCACAGTAAGCACCACTGCTTCTGCCTGCCCTGATCATAGAACTGCTTGGTCCCTCTCCCTCACAACGATTGATTCCACCCCCAACTACCGCGGTAAAAGGTGAGAAAAATATCGCAGTATATGCAGCATTCAGACTCATGATCAGAGCAACAATTGTCTGAACTTTTGTATGCAGTACTATTGTACTGCTAGTAATCAAGCCTTGGAATTGTAAATACAGTATCATACTACCATTGTCCTGACCACATTTTTCTTCACCTAAACGGATCTTAGTACTGTCATTATTTTAGAGGGCTACACCTATACAGAGATAGTAGTACAAAGTTTTTGTTTAGTTGGCATGGTATTTGCCGCACACTCGATGCTTGAGATTCGATGTTAGTTGTCGCGAATGGTGGATCCATCCCCACTGGATTTCGCGCAGGAGACTCACGCTCTGCTCCGTATCAGGGGCGCTCCACTGTTGGGACCAACAGCATCAGCAGCAACAGCAATCATCCCTCTCCGGATTAGATTAATCCGCTGTCCCCAATTGGAACCAAAAACATGCCGTGCCGTAGATTACCATCATTAATCACACGCCTCCATTAAACTACTAGGCCCATCTTGCCATCATGAGCTTGGAAACGAGCAAGCCAGCCAGCTTCAATTCCTCTTCTTTTGTTAATATGAACTTGTTTCAGTTGCGTTGTGTTTGTCCAAGTAGGCAAAAGCAGCTTTCTCCAAAGCGATCCATGGAGTAGGAGGAAGGATCTTATAGTGGGGCAAGCGATGGAGCCGGATGGAAGGGAATGCTACTCGCTCTCTATGCATGTAGGGCAGGCGGGGTATGTACTTCTATGTATGTATGGCTCAATTGTTGTGTTTATAGGAGCTTCTTAAACCCATCCAACAATCTAAATTGTCACTAAAATTATTTTTCACGAATGCGAAAAAGAAATTGCACGTCAATATATTGGAAGAAGCAGAATTTTAGTTACACAACGCAATCGGCCAGAAAGACCCTTTGCCATGGGAAAGTAAAAAAGAGGAGAAAATGGCCGCTAAGGGAAGCTAAATGTTGCTCCTATATTATGGAGGGTGGCGGCGGAGCCTCACTACACTCCTAACAGAGCTCCAAAAGTCACGACGTCCGCAGTAGATCACATTTGGGCTTCCTGGAGAATGTGCTCTAGGACCACCAGAACCGACTAAAGTGTGAAGTGAAACACCCTGAAGTTCCGTTCATTTCACAACTGATAGGAGATCAGGAGGACTAAGTAGTCGAAACCCTTACGAAGATGCTCAGGCTGTCATGCCCTAGAAATAAATTATGAAAATCTACAGTTATAAAATCTAAAAGTAAATTATTCATTATCAAAATGAAGTTACTAAAATCGTGTCAAATTGAAGGTAGGAAATATAAATCTCTCACATAAATCATCGGATGACTATTCAACAGCTGCTTGTCAGCGAAACGTGTCGCGCATACACACACAGCTGAGAAAAGGTAGGCGTATGCTAGGTCAAAAAAAAATAGGCTGCGATTTCCGGGCCATGTTTTGGGGGGTGCAACTGCACTGAATCATTGCAGGGGGCTTGGGTTGCTGTTGTTGTTTGCTTCAAAGTGATCGTCGTAGAGTTAGGATAGCTGTCCACATAGCTGGTTTGAAGTGGTAGCTTTATTGTGGCAGCAGGAGGAGGCCGCAATAATGGCGGCTTTAAGCGTAGGGCCTCTGCTCCTCTCCTCTTCTCTCTGATGAGTGTGTGTTCTCCTCTTCTCTTCTCTCTCATGCACGGTAGGGTAATAATCCTGCCGTGCCATAACCTGAACAATGTGTTGCCGGTTTTCTCGACAGAGAAGGACACGAGGGTAGCAGAATAGTCTTACGGACAGTTGTTTCTTTTTCTTGTTCCTTTTTGAAACAGGCTTGTGAACAGCGGTAGAAACGGATACAATGTGAGGCCTGTAGATAGGCTGGGGGTCCGTTGATTGTAGTAGGGGGCAAGAAGATGTTTTGTTTGTGGTGTCAAGAAAGCAGGTTTGTTTGTGCTGTTGACTACCCATTCAGAGAGTCGTTTGTTTTTCTTGATTGCCTGCCTGTCTGCCTTCATGGTCGGAACTTGGAGATGTGATTATTCTGTGGGACTGCTGAAGCTGTGAGTGAGGTGAGTTTAACGAGTGGAGGAAGTCTCGAAAGCCATATCAATCAATCAAACCAAATAAAAAGAGAGAGAGAAGAATAACGTTATATTTGCTGTGTTTATTAGTTCACGCTAAAATTAAAAGTTTAGTTGAAATTGGAAAGATGTGACGAAAAAGTTAAAATTTTATGTGAGTAGTAAAGTTTGATGTGATGGGAAAAATTGAAAGTTTGAAGAAAAAGTTTGATACTAAACTCGGCCTAAGGTATTAGCAGTGCGACGCAAACATTTGCGGAGCCTCCAACTCAGCTTAAAAATACCTAGAAACATTGTTAGATACGTAGTACATACTGCGCAGTGCATATTCTTTTGAATGGGTCCCACCCGCCTTTTTTTCTACCCTCAGTTTTCATCTCTCCTCTATCCATTCCCCACCAGTAAAAGGAAGCGAGGCAGCGGCGGAGGAAGCAAGGCGGCGACCGGAGCAGCGGCGGGGTAGCCCAAGCGGTGAGGACGGCGAGCGGGAAGCCGAGGCGGTGTCCGACGCTCCTCTCCGGGGGCGAAGAAGAGTGGCAGCGAAGAGAAGGAGGACCACGACGCCTCTCCCTCTCCCCACGGTGGCCTTCCCCTTTTTCCTCCCCACGCCGGCGGCGGCCTTTCCCTCTTCAATGTAGATCTAGGAGACGGGCCGACGAGCTCGGCGGCGCGAAGAGGAGGAAGACGAGCTTGATGGTGCGGAGAGGAGGAGACCGATGAGCTTGACGGTCGATGTGGAGAGGAGAAGATCGACGACAAGCTCGGCAGCAGAAAAGGAGGATGGCGACGGCGGGGCGGCCTAGCCCGGCGCTTGCAAGATCTAAGCCTCGGGCGGCGGCTGTGGCTCGCCGCATCACCCCTCTCTCCTCAGCCCGCTGGTGCTCGCGGTTCTGGGTGGCGGTGGCGGCTCGCCGAATCTCCTCAACTCGCCGGCGCTCGGCTCCTTAGCGGCCTGTGTGGGCGGGGCAAGGTGACGCTCGACGCGGTCCACACTCTCTCTCCCCTCTCCCCAACCGTTGTGTGCAACTTTTTCAGGTTTTTCAGTGGGAAGAATGGGTGAGTAATATTGGTTAGACAGTCCTCATGAGGCTCCGCTTGTGATGGATGTGGCGTAGAATATGTCGTTTCTGGGCTAAACGCCACGAAGGTGCATCGTGAATGGCCTAACAGTTTCTCCTTAAAAAAAACAGTTGCAGGGTAGTCAGGAGTGTGTGACAATGCTACATCAATACATCAGCGTACTAGTAGTAAGTTGGTGGTTTGGAAGGAGGGACTAAATAACTAAAATTTTTATAAGAGAGACTAAAGTTTAGTCCCTCCTTAACACCACCTAAGTACATG
Organism: Oryza sativa Japonica Group; assembly: GCF_034140825.1. Taxonomy (NCBI): domain Eukaryota; kingdom Viridiplantae; phylum Streptophyta; class Magnoliopsida; order Poales; family Poaceae; genus Oryza; species Oryza sativa. The sequence continues at coordinate 2,227,009 of NC_089046.1, forward strand.
AGGGTGGTGTATGGCAGGGAGTAGTATGTTTCTCAGGTGGAAAATTTACCCTCGTTTGCGTTGCGTGCAAAATATCCAAGCGGAAAGCTGGATTATATTACTCGCGCGGAGCCCAGCAAACCTGTCGATTCCTGTGTGTGCATGGAGATGGAGGTGCGGCGGATAACGACGCTGATTTGGACCTCACCATCGACCGATCGACAGCGACGGCCAATCGGCGATCAATCCCTGCTTCTTCTTCTTCTTCTTCCCGGATTAGCATTCATCACAGGTCGTTGCTTGGCTCGTTGTCACGTGGAGCCTCGGACCCAATTAATGCTCAACCGCGTGCGTGTCCATGTGCCGCCGTTCACCGCTTTGATCGGCCGCCGGCACGCACGGCACGGGACGGGACGGGAGGCCATCTCGATTCACAGGCGCGAGCGCGAGTGCGGCGCCGCGATCTGGTCGTGCGAATCCCGGAATCCTCGCGTGCCGATCGGTCGATCGATGCGCACACGAGAAGCCGCACCGACACGGAGAGGTCGGCCGCTACCCACCCAATTATAACATGCAAAGTGGAGTAGCGAAGGCCAGCGGAAAGCGCGCGGAGAAAAGGAAAAGGCTGGAAACGCACGGGATGGAATGATCTGGGATGAGTGAGTGAGTATCACGGGTAATCACTCACTGTCACTCGTGTCTTTTGACTTGAAGACGGATTATACCTACCATGAGACGGCTATGTATAGCCCGGAAGTATGATCCCCTATACATAATAATAATAATAATAATAATAATAATAATAATAATAATAATAATAATAATAATAATAATAATAATAATAATAATAATAATAATAATAATAATAATAATCCTACTATATTCATCGTGCACATGAGAGACGAGACCAGAGTATAGAGTAGACGGGTTTATTATAGTAAACGCAAGGATAACGTAGGCGTAGTAGTGAGCTATTATAAGCTAACTATAATGCTATGTAGAGAAGAGAATTTTAAAAAATTATAAAGTATTGACTACAGTACCATATACTAAGAGATTGTTCTACTCCTATACAATACTGCAAGAAGCAAGATAGATATACTCCCTTATTCCCTAAATGTTTGACTATGTTGACTTTTTTAAACATATTTGACCGCTCATCTTATTAAATTTTTTTTTGTGAAATGTGTAAATATATATATATATATATAAGTATATTTAATAATAAATCAAATGATAGGAAAATAATTAATACTTACTTAAATTTTTTGAATAAGGCGAACGGTCAAATATTTTTAAAAAAGTCAACGGCGTCAAACATTTTGAGATGGAGGGAGTATTAAGTTCACAAAGAGAGAGAGGGAGAGTAAAAAAAGCTATTACGACAACACTACTTGCGCAGTCTCATATTAAGTTTATTTGTAGCATCCTTCATTTGTCATAAAATAAGTTTTATTTTCAAATTAATTATTGCATAGGAGTTTGTGCAAAATAGAATATAATTATATTGAGAGTAGATAAAATGAGAAATTATGGTATTGCAATTTGATAAAGTAGAGGTATTTTAATCAATGTGGTTTTGTATTGATATATGTGAGATGTGTGAAAAATAAACTAATTTTTAGGAAAAAGATGGTAATGGCAACTACTATCTCCGTCCGTCTCAGAATAAATTAATCTAGCATGAGACGTAACATATTAGATACAGTACAAATCTGAACAGACACGGTACTAGATTAAGATATTTTACGACGAAGATAGGGGTGTTTAGATCAGGGGCGTAAAGTTTTGGCGTGACATATCGAGTATTATATAGGGTGTCGTATGGGATGTTCGGTCACTAATAAAAAAACTAATCACAGAATCCGTCAGTAAACGATGATAAGAATTTATTAAACCTAATTAATCAGTCATTAGCAAATGTTTACTGTAGCAACACATTATCAAATCATGAAGCAATTAGGCTTAAAAGATTCGTCTTGCAAATTGATCATAATCTGTGCAATTAGTTATTCTTTTAGCCTATATTTAATACTTCATACATGTGTTAAATGTTCGATGTGATAGGGTATAAATTTATTGTGTGGAAACTAAACAGGGCCATATTATAGCGGTATTTACTTCTAAACTTTCTCAAATGCTCCACGAAAATACTAGTGGTCCATTAGAGTAACGGCAAGCCCTGCGTTCCTCAAGTACTTTTTCGCTTGATTTGATTTGAAAAATGCTGCTTCTATAGGTAGGAGGAGGAGTAGTAGTCTGGTACGATATGCTTGACGTTGCGCAGTTGAGCACTAAAGAACCGTACAGGAGGCGGTCAGTTTTGGTCGAGGCCGCGCATCGGAATGCTGGCCCCTCCTCATCCCATCCCATCCATCCCAGTCTCAGCCAAGGACAAACCCTGCCTCTGCCTGCCTGCCTGCGCGCGTCTCGCCATATGCGTCGCGGACAGAATCCCCATCCATTCAACTCCACCAGCCGCAGCCAGCAGCCGGCCCATGTGCCTGCCTCGCTCGACAACCCGCCACCCCCACCCACACCCCACGCGTACGTACACCATCCTCCTACGCGCGTACGCCCTCCCCGCCTCGTCGGCAGCACATCATCCAATCATCCATCCACCGTGTGTGTGCAACCGGCGCCGAGACGAGCCACGCCCACGCGACGCCGGGTTGGGAGATGGGTGGCCTACGTATAGTGGAGTACGGGGCGGGGGATCGGTGTGGCTGTTGCTGTTGGGGGGCGATCTGTGACGCAAGATTCGTCGTCCGCTACGCTCCGAGTTTCATGCAGGACACTGGGTGAGTGGCTGTCTGCTTTGCTTTTCTCGCGGTTATTTGACGCGACACATGCGCGCAGGCAGGGGAGCCAGCAGCAGCAGCAGCGGCATGTACAGAAGAGGCGCATGCTGCATTGTGCGATGTGGCTTGATGCTCGGTATTACTCCGTGTGGTCTCGTGGTTGTAAACAAGCACAGCTGCTTTCAACTATTTTACCGAAATACTGACACGTACTCCCTCCGTTTCACAATGTAAATCATTTTAGCATTTTTCACATTTATATTGATGCTAATGAATCTAGATAATAACTTACATTGTGAAACGGAGGAAGTATTTCTAGCTTTGAAAAATATACTCCCTTCTTCTCTAAATGTTTAACGTCGTTGACTTTTTTAAACATGTTTGACCGTTCGTCTTATTCAAAAACTTTTGTAAAATATGTAAAACTATATGTATACATAAAAGTAAATTTAACAATAAATCAAATGATAGGAAAAAAATTAATAATTACTTAATTTTTTTTTAATAAGACGAACGATCAAACATGTTTAAAAAAGTCAACGGCGTCAAACATTTTGGGACGGAGGGAGTATTTTCTTTCTAGTATTTAAACCATTTGTTTTAAGCTATTTATGTTAGGTGTAGATAATCCGATCAATAAACTAGTCTAAAGATACCGGCACTGCTAGATACTCAGTACGTGTATTCTAAGGTCAATTTTTATGTGTCGTTAGTACACAAAAGTCACTACTGAACAACCAACCCTCCAAAAAGAACTAGCCGTAGTCAACTTTCTCAGGAGCCGGGCACATCTGCATCATATGGCCATGAATTCTCGTTCCAGCGTCCAGCTTTTTTATGCCTGTAGCCGATCCCAAATGCCACCAGGCCAGTATACACACTGTTATTCCGTGCAATATTATAGTACTGGTGACGAGCATTATACTAGTATATCTTTATCGCCTGACAACGTTAGTAGTTTGACGAAAACTACCGTGACACTGTTTAAGATTCTCTACGGGTTTGACCCATCACGTGAAAGCATCCATTCATGCCCATGAGTAGTACTAGCACGTATGAATGCCGTCGTGGACCTTTGACAAAGGCATCTCATCTCATAGACCACCGTATCAAAATATATCAATCTAAAACAAAATTAGACGTATTCTAATACGGTTCATATTCCTAGTAATACGTACTATAGGAATATGGGGTAGGACTCATCCTCATATACTCTCTCCTCAAAATATAGCAATCTACAATAAAATTAGACCCATCCTAGGACTCGTTTTTCAAAATACAACAAAGTATAATGCATAGGGGTGGGCAGAAAAAACCAAAACTAAAAGACCGAGACTCAGAAATTCAGTCATCAATTCGGTCATAAGCAGTGAAAGACCGAATTTTGTTCAGTCAATTCAGTTAGTCTCCTCGGTTAACCGAATATACTAAATTAACAAAAAAAATGTCTAAATGTAACCTACGATCCACTAAGTTTAATAGCATTAAACTCTAATTTTCACATCCATACTTCTTCTAGGCATGCAACCTAATAAGAGTCTTTACTCATATGTGCTTACGGATTTTTTTTTGTGTTGAAAATTTCCATTATTTCTTTGCATATATGAACTGAATTTCGGTTAGACCGAGACCGAGATTGAATTTGTCGGTCCTGACATTTTTACGTCAAAATTCGGTATTTACTTTTCAAAGACCGAAATGACCGAAAAACCAAAGACCGTGACCGAAAATTTTGGTCAGACCAAATGCCCACCCCCTGATAATACATAATACTCCTTTATGGTTCTAACAAAATACTCTATAAAGAAGGTTAGGATTCATATTTTATATAATATCATAATATAAAGTATTCCTGTATTGATTTTGAAATTTTAAAGTAAAATAGATTATTAAAAAGAAAATCTAAATAATTCAAAATTCAAGAATTAATAAATGAAACAACTTAAAAATATATCATTTGATCTAACCTTAATATTTTTTAAATAATCTAAAAATCATTATATTTTAATACCCTATTTTAATACGGATGAAGTACTCCCACTACGGTTGTACTGGCACCACTCTGCAACTAATAGTATCCAGTATGACACTACTGTGACATGTTTGTTGTTGTTGGAACAGTTTGGACTAAAAGATGAGGAGAAAAAGGTGATGGGGAGACAAAATAGAGCAGAGGCCGAAGAATATGGTTTTGGTGGCTTTTGTTCGTTGGATTGCGATATGCTCTTTGACCCTTTTTTGACCTTTGGGGAGTGCTATGCTACTCCTCGATTTCCGTGCAGTTGGTTGGCCACTCCTCCCAACATCTCATCATCCAGGACCTACTGTTGTATGTGCCCGCCAAAATTATAAGGAAAGGTGTGTGTGCTCGCATCACCATGGTCCATGCACCTTTGCCTTGGCCTGCAGCAGCTGCAGGACGGTCTCTTCTTCCTCACTTCCTAATTCAGGTGTGTTTAGTTCACGCTAAAATTAGAAGTTTAATTGAAATTAGAATGATGTGACGAAAAAGTTAAAAGCTTATGTGTGTAGTAAAGTTTTGATGCGATAAAAAATTTAAAAGTTTGAAGAAATAATTTGGAACTAAACTCGGCCTGAGAGAGAATCTTGAGCTAAAGTTTGGCATGCCGTCATCACGCATGCCAATTTTTCTCACTGTTTTACAAGTCGCAACTCTATATAATATCTGCATTTGCAATTTATACTTATTTCATCCTAAAATATAGTAATATAAACCAAATGAGATGTATCATATTACCTACTAATATGGGACAGAGAATATTTATTTATTTACTTATTTATGCGGCTCTCAAATTAACCAAAGATAAAATAATACTAGTATATATTTTCCTCCTTTTCCTCACTAGTCACTTCATTGGCACTGAAGTATGAGCTGGGCTGATCTATATGCATCTTGTTGCCTTGTCAACAAGGTGGCAAAACAGCCCATGTCCTGAAGCTCTTGTAGCTATACGGAGAACGGCTTGATTGGTGGTTGCAGAGTTGAACACAAGAAAGCCAGTTAGTACTATTTTATAGGCGATTCCTGCTGCCTCACCACAAGCAGCAAAAGTTGCTCGAATATACACCCTCTATCTAAAAAAATCCATTCCTGATTACGAACATGTGTAGCTAGAGTTAGATTTTTTTTTACAAAGGATATATTAATTCCGATCACTGCATTATTATACTCATGCAATTGAACAACTTGCCTAAATTCCTGTGGATCCAGCTATAAATTCCTGACACCAAATAATGCATTCCCCGCCATACATGATCCAAAAGAAAAGGGAAAAAAACCCTCCAATGATTAAGATCGAGAGCGTTGTGACCGGACACGTCAAATCCATGCAAGCAGCTCCATGTAGACGATCACAGGAATCTCCCTGAACAAGTAAGTACTCCGCTCCAAGTAACATGCATGGTCAAGAATGAGTAGATGGTAGGGAGCATGCATGCACTAGGTTTTAGTTACAACAAAACTGTGAAGCGCATGGCCTATAACTTCTTTTCACTTTGACTAAATTTTATGACAAACATCCAGTTATGTTCTCATCAGTAACCTGTATGTATGGTGCATTTATACATTCACGGAGAGTATATATATATATGTCTGTACAATATCAATGTATGGTTTGAAATTTGAAGGAAAAGGACATGTAGCCTAGTGGCTGCAGTGACCTGAGTAGCATATCAAGGTTCTGAGTTTAAATCTACGTAAGAGCGAATTTCAAATTAGATTATTTGAGGGCTAAGTTTCCGATAGGCTAAATTTTTGATTTAAAAAACCTACATATATCTAACTGGATGTAGAAGACAGGTAAAAAAAAACCCTTCTCTAAAAAAAAACTTCCTACACACACTCCATACACACCAATTAGCAAATACCATAAGAAATTTTATAAACAATTGGACACATACTTTCAATAACATTACACGTATATGTGAAATTTTATGTCTAAATTCATTATATTTTAGTCGTAACAAAAAAATAAAATTCGGAGAGGTTTTTACTCTTTAAACTATCAAAATTTTCACTCTTTTTGTTATGGCTAAAATATAATGAATTTGAATATGAGACTTTGCAGATATGTGCAATATTATTAAAAGTATATGTCTATTTTTTTTAATTTTCCATGATATTTATTGGTTGGTGTGCACAAAAAACTTGTGTATATGAGATATATTCTCGTGTACACTACTGTAGTGTTATTCTATATATTACTATAGGTACTAGTATTACTAACATATTGTACTAGCAGCTAGCACCATGTCGGTTATGACATTCTGAGCATGTAGTAGCACATGCAGAGGTTCCATGAGCGACAATGCATGTACCTTCGGCTGTGTTCTTTGCAACACTTTCCCAGCTCCACTCTCTCATTTTTCGTACACACGTTTTTTTTAATCCTGTGAAAAGAATCATGAAAAGTAACCGAAGTTTGTTTTTTAACTTTTACTAGTTGAGCCATGTGAAAATGGTTACCGATGAAAACAAAATGATACAATGAAATTGAAAATGGAAACGTTACATGTTCTTATAGAAATTACCTTTTTTATAAATACGTCAATATCTATGGTCCATTTTTTTTTCATTTGGCTCATAGTTTAGAGGTCGGTCAATTCCTCAACCAAATTCCTAACTTGAGTGCAAGGTTAAAGATAGACAATTTGTAATATACCTAGTGTAACCTTGAATTTGTTTTACATATTATATATTCATACAAAGTTGATGTTTCTGGTATTATTATTGGTTTCGATTGATACCAAATAGTTTCATTCTCGATTTTCCGATATCTACGGTACCGCTTTTGCTTTGGCCGGTTTGAACATTTTTAATTCTGTTTTCGAGAAAATTATGGTTATAGAAATGATATGATTGAGAAATTTTCTCAGGTTGAAATATTTTCTCAGCTTGTTGATCGATCTTGAGCTCACATCAATTTTACCGTGTGCTCCCTTCGTTTCTAAGTACGTATATGTATTTTTACAGTTGAAACATTTGTACGACACTGATTTTAATACACGAGAATCCAAGCATTTTATTAATCAGTCTGGTGTTTAATGGAGGAAGTAATTAAAAATTAAAAATTTTGACCGATGGGGTGAGAAAAACAAATCTTTCATTTTATTGTTAATCTTGATAAATAACCAAAAAAATCCTTACATTTACCCACGGAGTGAGTATGTCTGTATATAGTAGTAACTGTTGCAAAAGAAGGGTTTTTTTTTAACAACTCACACTAGAAAACACAAAGTTCATATTTAGAGCAGGAAAAAAATGTAAGATTATAACCCTGAGAGGTCGTTGAAGTTGCATTTATCCCTCTAGTGGGTTTTGGTGATTAATGATGAATAAGGTTAAGGGACTAATGTGTTTATTGAGATATACATGTAATTAGTCCCACTGGTGGAGAAACCATCTTTGGTCGGTCCGGCAAAATCCACAGTAGTCCTAGATCCAAAAAGAACCGGGACTAAAGATTGTTTGGTAGTACCAACCGGGATTAAAATTAAACACGTAGTATATAATCCCTATCCCTTACCCTCTCCTCCACAGTTACAACTTAGACAGATCGAATCTCACACCTCTCCTCAGATCTATCCTCTCTAACTCTCTTCTCCAACTCCTCCCCTTCCTCCTCTCCTCCCCTTCTCTCCCCTTCCCGGCCGGCTTCCCCTTCCCATCCGGCGGGCCGGCCGGCGGCGGGGCGGCGCCCGGCGGGGTCGCGTCCGGCGGAGGGCGGCGACCGCGGCGGGTGGCCGGCGGCGGGGCCGCGCGCTACGGCGGGCGGCGGCGCCCGGCGGAGGGCGGCGGCGCAGCGCGCGGCGGCGGGCGGCGGGGCTTCGGGCGCCGGCGGCCGTGGCGGGTGGCGGGGCCGCGGCCGCGGTGGCCGGCGGGCAGCGGGGCCGCGCTCGTCGTTCGTGGCGACCGGCGGCGGCAGCAGCTTCTTTTTTTTTAATTTGTGATGATTCACTGTGATGTATTTGACTGAGAAGTTAGAAATTTGTGATTCATTGTTTGGATGTGTGATGTATTTGAGTAATTTCTTAGGATATTGTGATGTATTTGATTTGTGTGTATAAGTAACTTTATGATTGTGATGTGGATTTGGTGATGTGAATTTGGGATGTTAGTTAGATTTGGGGATTGATTTAGGGATTTGCCTACTTGATTCGGGAGAAAATAAAAATGAAAAAAGAAAAAGAAAAAGGAACCATCTGCACTGCCGCTATTGTCTCTTTAGTCCTGGTTGGTAACATCAACCGGGACTAAAGATCCCTCTCTTTAGGGAATAAAGATGTATCTTTAGTCCCGGTTATTTCAACCGGGACTAAAGATGGACATCTTTAGTCCCGGATCCTTACTCCCGGTTGGAAAACCGGGATTAAAGGGGGGTTCCCAACCGGAAGTAAAGATGGTTTCTCCACCAGTGTCCCAAGGTGATCTTAGGTGATCAAGAGATGCTTGGAGACCCCCTACAACATTCTTTTATGCGGATTTGAAGCTCGAAGGTCAATAGGATAGTTTAATTTTTGAAATTGAGTCTTAGAAAAAACCGTACTATTAAGAGGGGTTCTAAGTGTGGTTCTGAGATATAAAAAGTGCTCTTAGTGGATTCTTAGTGATAGAATATTTTTGGGAGCCATTTTTGCAAATGGGTCCAGACCGGACAGAGAAGGCTGGCCAGAAGTTCCGGTCCCTGACATTGCATTGAATGAAACTTGCCTAAGTGTTGGCCGGAAGTTCCGAGGGTCAGGAACTTCCGGACTTCTTCCAGTTCAAAAATGTGAGTAACGGCTAGACGTCACCTAGCCATTATATATATCCAGATCGCACCCAGCTCACTTTTTGGCTATTCCACTTCAGTTCTTTCATCCCCTAGGTTGTTCTAGCCTCTCCCAAGATCCCTTTGCTTCCTCCACTCAAATCTAAAGCCATTCTTGTGAGATTGAGAGAATAGATGAGAGTGTAGGAGTGATTTGGAGAAGGTTTGAAGACTAGGTATGGTTGAGTACTTTGGATATCTTGTGGGTTGTCACTTGGGCTTATTACTCTTGAAGATCTTCTCCTAGACGGATAGGTGTTGCCCGCGAGCTTCCAAAATCTTGTGGATGTCCCGGGAAAGTTGGTGAAGGTTTTCCTCACCTCCGCAAGGAAACGAGGTAAGTGAGTAAAGATTCTTGTGCAAAGATTTCAGAGGTTCTCCTTGGTAGAACAACTTGCACTTGTGGTATTTTCTAGAAGTATTTGTGAGTTGGATCTTGGTGGTCATTCAAATTCTAGAAAATGACCTAGGAGTGTTTTGTTTAAGGCCTTGGACTTCTTCTGGGTTCTTTGCACAGGTGAGGCAGGGGGTTAATCGAGACCCGGCTCTTTGGAGCATCTCAACGGAGAGTAGAATTGAAAGATCCGAACTTCGGGAAAAAATTCCCCTTGTCTTCTCTGTGATGATTCTGTGCATGCTGCTGTGATTGTGTATCTGCTCTGTCTTCCTGTAGTTTAATTCATGCAAATTAGTTTAAGTCTCTGCTAGATCTTCAGGTTTTTCTTTGCTCGGAAGTTCCGGACAATCTGAGCAGACTGGAAGTTCCGGTATTCCACACCCGGAAGTTTTGGTCCTGCTGAATTTTACCGCTGCGATTTGTTTGTGAATTTCAGGAAAGCCTATTCACTCCCCCCTCTAGGCTACATCTTTGCGCGTTCAGTTGTAACCTGAAAACAAAGAAAATTATACCACCACCCACGCACCGACAACACCAACACACAGACCCTGGAGAAGGCTAGCACCGGACCGGCCGTCGCTAAGCGTGACTGGCCACCGTTAGGGCAAGAAAGAATGTACAGCCGGGATTGCTCAAAACCCAACCCTTACAGCCGACATAGAACCCTACTCTATACACAAAAGAAAGTACTTACTATAGTCTACTAATACAAGCAATATGAACAGACTATTCCCTCTATCTAAAAAAATTAACCTACATGAGTAGGTTTGGATGTAACAATACACAATAAATTTAGATAACCTTATAATTCATTTTCCTACGTTTTATCTAGATTGATTTTGTTTTAAACAGAGAGAGTACGTACTCAGTACAATCAGCCTGAACAAACCACTATTGAGCAGCAGTATTAGTGTGGAGTAATCAACTCACCAGAAATCATGGCGACTAGCATCGATCACGTGCTATCAGCCTATCACTGATCGAGCAAATTATGCCTCCATGCTGCCGCTTAATTAGCATACTTTAAGCTACTGCACTTTGCAAAGTGATGTCTACGTATATGAATATATCTGATCACATTCTCACGATCTAGAAGGAGAAAAAGAAAAGGCTGTCTTTAACTAACTACTACTGCTGCTTTAGAGTAAAAAGAGCACTCTGCTAGAATAATCCGAACCTTCCTGCACGCAATGATCTTTTCCCTTTTGTTTTGTCTTCAGTTTAGCTAGCTAGTAACTGGTTTAATTATTATTCACCAGCTCTCCTTCCATATATGATCATACAATAGTTTAGAAGCAGAACACAAACATCATCGGTATGTAAAGTAAGAGAAATTTTACGGTTGGAGCATATCTTGTGGTAGATAAAGTTTACACCAGAATTTTGATACTTGAGGATACTAATAAAGTATCTTGAGATACCAAATCTTACGCTAAATAATATATTACCTTTATATGCTTACCAAAGATGATAAAATTACCTATAAATTAAACGTAAGAATTTCTTAAGAAATCTTTAGGTAGCTAAAGTTTACACTTCAAATTTTAATGTTAAAGATACCAAATTTTACATTAGAAAATTGTATATTACTTCTATATACTTACTAAGTGTTAAGAATGATAAAATTACGCGTAAATTAAACTGAAGAATTTCTTAAGAAGATTGATCGATGGGAGCTGCAGTTTGCATTTTGACAGCCGAAATATTACCGTCGGATAGAAACGAGTTTACCGTGCATCAGAATCGGTTGCTTGATCAGTAGAGAGAGCTGCTCTCTGATGAGCTCGTGAGAAAGCATGGAAATTTTTGGCTGCTGGAACGGCTGAGCTTGATGGAGGAGAGGAGGCGACAGGGGTCACATGGCATCTGCTGCCTCGGGTGGCCCCCGCACATGCCATTTTGCTGCTGCCCTGCCCCACAGTACCTTCAACCTCCACAATTGCCCGTTTTACATGTCAGTTTTTACGGCGTTGTAATAATGCGCTGTAACTCGTCACCGCATTAAAAATTTGGTTAAAATTAGGATGATATGACGAAAAAGTTAGAAGTTTGTGTGTGTAGAAATATTTCGATGTGATGGAAAAGTTGAAAGTTTGAAGAAAAATTTTGTAACTAAACTCGGTCGAAAGGAAAAGAACGTGGGACTATCTATTAATCTTCTGATAGATTCAGGGGTTTAAATCTTATTCAATTTTTAATTAATAGATAAAATTCGTTTTGAATGAATAAAAAAACATGTTAAAAATCGTAAATTCAGAGAAAAAACAGTCATAAAATCTAATTTCGATATATTGTAATTGAGTGTAAGTGCTTTATAATTAAGTCTAATTGTAAGTTGAATCTACATGAAAACGAATCTTGATGTAAGATTATACATATGAAAATTAAAATGATAGGAGTAAAAAAAAATCTATCTTAAGTGAAATAACAAAACCAAAAAGAGCATTCGGTATTAGACCCTGTTTAGATCCCACCGCAAAAACTTTCACCTTGTAACATCGAACGTTTGAATACCTGCATGGAGTATTAAATATACGTTAAGAAAATAACTAATTGCACAGATTACGACTAATTTGCGAGATGAATTTTTTAAGCCTAATTGCTCCATGATTTAACAATGTGGTGCTACATTAAATATTTGCTAATGCCGGATTAATTAAGCTTAATAAATTCATCTCGTAGTAAATATCTATCGGTGGAATCGGTAATTTGTTTTTATTAGACTATGTTTAATACTTTAAATGTGTGTCCGTATATCCGATTTTACACGGTAAAAAAATTTACGCTGAATCTAAGCACAGATTTGAGATTCGGCAGGTATGGAATAATGAACTGAAAAGAGAATTTTCTGATCCGGATCTTTCAAGACAAGGAGAGGATTTATACTAATCTGGATCTTTCAAAAAGGAAATTTCTGATGGTGGTGAATAGACGTCAGAAAGCGGGGATGGTATTATTCAGAGATCAGAATATCAAAAGGCTAGATATTTTGGAGGCCTACTGAACATTGGAACCTGCAGGCAAGTGCACAATGGTGTCGACCCATTTCGCTGACGATCTTCGGCTACTTGAGCATTCAGCCCAGCTGGGTCGATCAAGAACATCATTTCTTTCATTCACCGAAAATTTCGTCGCAGCTTTTGCTAGTATTTCCGGTAATCCATTCTCACGTTCGATTTTCTCTGTTTGTTTGATCAATAAGAGTACTACTCCAATTCAGGGGTGAAATTTCTGCTTCTTCCGAAGTTCCGATGGTGTGTTTTCGGCGTGAACGCTTTCTGTGTTCGTGTGTATTTCTTCTTTACCAATATAAAATGAAGCATGGGTTCTGCCTTTGTTTAGAAAATGAAGAAAATTTTTGCTCCTTTCGAACATCAGAAAGCGTGGAAGCATGATAGTACGGTGACATGTAAGGTTTACAAAACCGTATAGTTATCGTGGTTGTCACGTACGGTAACCTTTTTAGTTTTTAAAATCACGGTATACATCGCGTTAACCGTGCGGTTTTCATAGTAATTGCGCGGTTAGCACGGTAACCATCAAATCGTGAGGTGGTAGTAACCCCATCCCAAATGATTTAGTAAAGCCTGGTGACAAGAGATGTGTGGTTTCAATATCGAAGTCTCATATTCAATCTCTAACACGTTTACAATTTTTCTTGTTAAAAATTGTTTGGAGGAATGTCTCTCCCTCTAAATTTTCTCTCTCTTTTTTTCTTTTTTCTTTTTGGTGTGGAAGCATGTAAGGGCTGTAGCCTATTTGCATGAACGACATTTGACAAATTAAAGCCCGATTCGTCCACTGTCCGGCCACCTTACAGCCCACATAGCCTCCTCCCCCGAGTTTGGCTGGTTGAGAAAAGCCCATTGTTTCACTTGGGTTTTATTCCAGTATGGGCCTGATGGAAGGTGCGGGCCATGTTGGCTCACATGAATTTGGATGTAGCGGTCCATATATACCAGCCCAACCAAATTTCTGCTAGGCTTTGATCGGCGAATCAGGCCCACGAAAATATTTCTGCGGCCCAAAAAGCTTCTGTGCCGACTAAGAGCTGGCCCAGTTCTCGTGTCAACCTGACCTATAATTTTTCGAAATTTGTTTGCAGCATCGACCAAAGTACTGGATAGTGATGAGTGAAAAGCGATCTTTGGAAATCAAATTGGATTAGTGTTCAAAGCCTCAAAACTTAGCTCCAGACCTCTACAGAAGCACCAAGAGGAAGACCACACAATCCAGGAGCCCTTGCAACAAGAAGGTGGGTAAATGACATATGTCACAACCTTAACTCAGAGAGTTCTTTCAAGTATGAGGGGCTCGAACGCATGAATCTTTAGAATTGACAGATGTAGTAGAGAACTCTATGGTTTAGAAAAGGACAGCCAATGGGAAGTATAGCACAAAATCCGCTTATCAGTTTCAATTCAACGGAATGATAGCGTCGCCATCCGCAGAGTTGATTTGGAAGGCGTGGGTTCTAGCAAAATGCAGATATTTAGTTGGCTTGCGCTACAAAATCGGGTATGGACAATAGATCGTTTGCAACTTAGGGGATGGTCAAATAATTATTTCTACCAGCTATGTTTCCGGAATCTGGAAACCATAAATTACTTGTTGTTTGAATGCCCAATATGGAAGTAAATCTGGTTTGGTGTACTTACATGGCTATGGTAAGATCATATTATTCCTAGGTGGTACTACTAGATCATATCATTATGTAAAGAAAATTTTTAGCATGTAACATATTTCAATAATATAATACATTTTTAAACATTTAAAATATTTTTGTTAAAATAGGAGTGGTTAAGGTTGTGGTATGAATAGTATCCGGCAACAAGCATAACTGCATAAGACACAATCACAGTGATAACAAACAAGAAAAACTTATTTGCAACACAACTACATTCAACTGACACAGCTGGGCCTGAAGTTCATTTCCGCCTGAACAGCATAGGATACAGATCATACACACACCCAAACACTGAAAAGTGCTAACCATGCTGGCAGCACTAGTCTTTACGGAAGATGATGATACAGATCAGATGCATGCCTTGCGACTATGTTACACCACCATTTACAGACTACAGAGTTTTCCTTTCCCAACAACAGCTGGAGATCCAAAAATCTCCTAATGCAGCGCTGTGAGGATTGTAGATCCTTCCACCTGCATATATCAAATCAAAAGTGTTAATTAACAGTGCACCCAAAAATGTCTATTGAGTTCAGACGAAATGCAGGAGAAAATAGTCAGTTACAATGTTTTTTTTTTTTGAACAAAGGCAGAAGCTCTGCCTCATTTCATTGATAAAGAAGAGATGCACATCGACCCAAGAAAGGGTTGAAAACACCATTTGACATCAGTCGGTTACAATGTATTCAGTTAAGTATTTAGGTTGCCATCAATTATTATTATTATTTTTTTACCTTGAAGGTTGCACCGCAAATTTCTTCTTCTTTGGCAGGAACTGCGGTCACCTTGTGCTTTGGGTTCTCATAGCACTTCAAGCCTCCAACTCCAAGAGCATTGGAATAGAAGCAGCCTGCAACCGAAATGAATTAGTGAACAGAAACAAAGAAAAGGTCAATTGTGCCTAACTAAATCAATAGTTAGAGATCAAATTTTATAGTAAATGCTTCATCTTTCGTCGCTGCATTACTGTTCAAAGTTTAAACATTACCTTGTGGGAAAGGTGCAAGAGACTTGCCACACGATCCTTTAAGCAGGTCAATGTTGTCAGAGAAGGCAACAGATCCATCAGCAGTAATCCCCCAATACAGAGACACCTTTCCCTCCGGATCCTGAAAAAGCAAATCACAGCACAAGAACACGTCATAATCTGTAACCAAAATCAACCAAATCTTCAGGCACTGACAATGCAAGTGAAGTGATGCAGCAACAGCATTCAGTGATGAACAAAACTTACAGAGGCCACAAGGAGGGTGGAGGTGGACTTGTCGAAGAGCACAAAGGCGTAGCTGCCGGCGAGCTGCGAGAGCATGAAGCTAGCAGGGTAAGGTGCTCTGTCTCTCAGCGTCTTGTACGCCTCGATCACAAGGAGCACCTCATTGGCACCCTTGGACAGACCATACTGCTGGTTCAGGTTGCCAAGATTGTCCAGGACTCCCTCGAACAGGCAGAAGATGTCATCTTTTGCTGCAAATGACCTGCACAAATCAAGACAGCTGCATATGTTACTCAACCAGCTACTGTTTTTCAGGAATAGGCAAAAGATTTGTGTATCTTTGTATTAAGAGGAATAAAGGTTTTTACAGAAAGGAAAAGGACATAACTACTGTATTATGATGCATGCATCTTAATAGTAACATAGGAGAAAAGAACATATATTGGCATTCAGGAACAGCATTAGTATGCTTGATTAGTGCTCAGCATTTCTACTCTTTAAGAATAATTGGAGAGTGAAAAGAATTAGGTGCAACATCAATGATTTGATCTGGGTAAGATGTACCTAACATTGAATTGTACTACATTGAAGATTGTACTACTACTAGTTACAATAAGGACAAAGATGCTTGTACTGGAAAAATTGGAGCAATGGAGTGGAATTCCTTGGATGCTACTTCTTCACTGAATCTGTCTAGTACTAGATAAGATATGAACAAAGAGTAACCAGGCCCACAAATCATAGTGGTGGATTGATTGACCATATGGGTCACCTAGTCCAGCCTTTTCCTTTCAGATCTGTGGGTATCAAAACTGGATAGACTTCTGGTATTAGCAACTGATTGCAAAGTTAGTGCCCTCTACTATGAACTGGGCCATGTGAACAGCACAATAATACCAGGTAAATGCATAAATCAAGAGAGGTTTTCATAAGCAACCTAGTAAGTTGTCCAACAACCAACACTATCTTGTCTCCTTTTTCTTTTGAAAGACTTGGAAATAGATCATCCTGGCCTATCCCTTTTCTTAAACTATATCTAATACATTGAAATACCATTAGATTCCTAGTGAAGAATATAAGTTCTTGTTCGTTGTTAGGTCAATTAACACCTTGTTTGTGGAAGGTGGCATGATGTGGACTTCTTCCATTGATATGTGATGATGTCCACATCGACATAGACATTTTGATTATATTTTTTCTTTCATGTCTTCTTCTGCTCTCGTTTTTTATACCAAGGCACCAACCATTTGATGCCAGGATACCGTAACACGTGGCAAGAGAGTCCTAGTTACCGGAGTGCCATGGCAAGAAAGATTCAGATATCGTAGCACCAAGGCAAAACTACTATTTTTGATAGTTACTTTTGTGCATTTAGTTCTCAAAAAATCTCTGCATATTCTTCTTTGTTTAGCATTCTACTTCTGAAACAAACAAATCTATACCATAGTTAATCATGTAATTATCATCTCAGACATGCGACCCATAATTCGGATGAGAATCTATGAACTGAATATGAGGTTTGGTAGCTTGGCCCCTCAACCTACAGAAATGGATTATGGAGTTGTATTTATTGTTCAGTTTGTCTTACGAAAGCAAACCTGCCTTTATATGAGGAGAAAAACTGCCCAATTATTGACTCAAGATGTGTGCCGTACCCAGAAAAAAAAACCATTTTGTGTTTTTTTTTGTGGTAAAAGCCTGTTTAAGTTACTGAATTACTTGAGATGAAATCATTTTTTTCCCCAGATGGGTACCACATCCCAAACACCCGCTCATTCTAAGCATATGTTTTACCAACCCCGTGATTTTTTTCCCTTCGAAACAATCAGCAAAGTGTTACGATAAGAAACTATTTTTTCTCTGATTTAGTCAGACACTCGGATCTTGGGATTTGGGAGTCCCCTTTAAAATAAAATAAAATATTGAGAGCTATTATGACATGATCAGTTGATCATCACTAGCTAAAGAAGACTTCACTAACCAAAGAGTAAAAGCATATAGTAAATGACTCTGACTCAGGAAGAACACATGAAAGCAATCACTGATTCTGTCCTTGGTTAGATCTTGAGAAATCCATGGTGAAGAACAGTAGAACTTAAGCAAATTCAGCTACAATTAATCAAAAGCTGTATTATTCAGAGGAACAGGATGATTAGTACCTTGGGCGGAGGAGGGCTTGGTTGGCATGGGAGTAGGCGAGGTGGCCGAGGTCGCCGAGCTGCACGGACACGGCCGGCTCGGCGCCGCCGAGGAAGCGGCTGACCAGCTCCGACGCCCGCGTCTTCGGCGACGGCGTCCGGCTGCCGGCGGCCACCAGCTCCGCCGGCACCTCCACCACGTCGCCGCTGAACACTCCCAACATCTTCTTTACTCTCCAACTAATTAAACCAACTAATCAAGCTACGCTAGCCACTGAATTAATCCTACTGCTAATCAAATTAGCATAGATATAATCTTGGCGTGTGGCCTTCCACACTCCTTGGATTGATGAAACAAGAAGAAAACGAAGCTAACAACACGACATGGATGGATGGATGGAGAAATGGAGGAGAAGAAGCGGCTTAAATAGCCACAAAGCCTTTGTTTTTTTTCCTTCTTTTTTTTTTGCTAATTACGTGGGGACCACACCAATGTTTTTCTTTTCTTGTGGTTCATCATCATTTCAGTTGTACAAATTCCTTTTTATTTTTGGTTTTTGCATAGACGAAACAAAACAGCAACAAAAAAAGTACAAACTTCTCGTGCATTTGGACGTGTCAATGCCCACTTTTTACCGGTGCTAATCATGTCTTGTATAATCTGTGGGTATTGGTGCACATATTTGACACGGGAAGTTAGAGCTTTGTTACTTTTTCTTTCCCTGGAGAAATTAAAATGAGTAACTTTATGGCCTTTTCTGAAACAAAAGTCTGAACTTTCTGTTGCTAGTATATATGGACAATTGGGGATTTATGGAATTAATGGATGTGAGATTACAAGAAACGGAACCTAGAAATTTCTAGAGAAAATATTGTGTGCACGGAGACCGGTTAGCTATATTGATGATAAAAAGAGAAAAACAAACGCATGTAATGAATTAGTGAGGTGTGAAGATGGTGACGGATGATGCATCGTGTGCAGTTTTATTTTTATTTGATTTATTGCGATTTATTGTGAACAACACGCAAGCCAGGAAAACGCTCAACGGCCATTTTGGCCTCTTGGGCAGATATTTTACTTGTTCAGCACACATCCCCATTCGCCAAGTAATAAAATGTTCTTCTTTTACTTTGATGCCTTTTTCTTCCTCGAAGGGTGCAGTTTTAGATTGTCTTCGAAATGTTTAAATAGGTACCGATTCTCAAATATCGAGAGTATACCGATGCAATGCTCGTATTTACAGTTTTTTTTTCGCGAACGTGCGAAAAGATTGCACGTTAATATATTAGAAGAAAAAAGTTATAGTTACACAACGCAATTAACCAGACCAGTTTATGCCAAGGGAAGGGAGAAAAAGCGAAATAAAAAACTGAAGCTAGAAAACTACGGCGGCTAAACACAAACTCCAAGTAGCGGGAAGGGCTGAGCCACGCTACACTCCTAACAAGTCCCAAAAAGCGGCTACACCAGCTAAAGACCACATATGACCCTCCGAGTGGATGGACTCCAGAACCACGGTGACTGAAAATAGTGCAAAGTCGAAAACCTTAGAGTTCCGTTCATTCCACAGCTGCCAAGAGACAAGGAGCACCAGGGAGTCGAAGCTAGCGCGGAGATGCTCAGGTAAATAGGCCCTGGAGGACGGCCACCAGTCCTAGAACCAGCTGCCACGAGGGAGAGAGGGCAACCCATCCAGAAGACGACAGTACACGGAGCCAGACCTGCTGAGCAAACACGCAGTCGAGGAGAATGTGGTTCGCCGTCTCAAGATCCTGAGCGCAAAAGAGGCATCCGAGTGACTATTGATGCTGCGTTTCTGGAGGAGATCAACCATCCACTAGCTTACAGTTAATTAATTTTTAATGGTTGATGTGATCATGAGATATCAATAGTAACTTTGTTAATATTAAGATATTACCAACCCAATCTTATAAACGTGTTTATAGGGATAAGCTTTATATGCGCTTATTCATAAAAGAACGTAGATATAAACGCTTGTGTTTGTACCGTATTTTGCAAAGGGATGGAGAAAAAAAAGAAATCCAGTATTGGCCCGGTCTTGTTGGCACAAGCAAAAACTTGTGACACACCAGATTTGGCGGAGTAGACAACAATAATGCTCTAGATTAGGTTCTCTCTTGATGTTGACCCGCTTGTTATACCTTTCAGAAAAGAATTCAGTATGTGACCAATCACTAGGAGAGTCTCACTACGAAGATTTCCCTCCCTAATTCCGTGATTAGATATATCTGAATGACAATGACTCTTTTCTCTCTGTCGAAAATATTAATGGCAGCTATGCCTGTTCAATCAAGGAGGAGCAGCAAAGAAAGATACATAAGATGTTTATGTGATTATACAGATAAAAGGTGATAATGACTCTTAGTTACTTGCTTAATCAAAAGTAATCTACTCATTTCATCCCTCATCCCCTACTGGTTGATCAATTGTAAATGCAGCCGATGACAAATTCAGATCCACACGCCAATTAGTGGACATAAGTAGCCACACTGTTCTGCAGAAAACGACTGACGTGGAACCCCAAGTTCATCCAGTCCATTAAGGCAACCCCTTGCCATGCAATGCTTTGTCATAACAATGACTTACACTAATCATCTAATATCTCAGACTTTCAGTTCCGTTAATTAGGTGCCACTGATTATGTGTGATTGTGGGTGCTCGCACTAAGAAAATCGAGAAACCAAATTAATTTCTTAATCACGGCAGGGAATCAAGATTCAAGAATCCACCATTATTTATGGGGAAAAGCTATAAATATAAACTTTTACTTACTAAATTCTTATTACTAACAATAATGTGTCACGCAATAATTGCATCTAGAATTTTTTAATTTTCATCTATCTAAATCAAACGGTTAAGACGATTGTTAGTAAAAATTTAGTAAGAAAAAAATAGAACATGTAGCGGTGCTCTTATTATTTATGTCAACTTGTTAAGGGTTTCGAGCTTTAGAGAAAGAAATGGATAGAACCACACTGCGGGAACATGATAAATTTGTGAAACAATGTGCATAAATTTCCATGTAAAAATTACTCCCTTCATCCGAAAATATTATACTATTAGATAGCAATATTTTTTTAGAAAGGGTGGGGGTATAAAGAAATGGCCTTTCTGTTAGCAAACAAATCAACAGATACAACACTTTTTCACAGAGATAAGGGCACTAAGTTCTGCAAACCTTACTCTACTTTCTACCTTTAGTGACTAGCAGAGCTCATGCTTCTCTTTTTTAGAAGGGGAAAAAAACCTGACGGAGTTAATTTAATAACACATGGGTCTGCATGATATATTTATGTCATCATCAATGTTTTTTAATAATAGTACAATAGACCTGAAAATTAATGGCACTAGTCAAACATACTAACTTCGTACTCACTACTATCTGAATAAAGCATGGTAATACCAGCATTTGCTACACGTGTTCTTTTAATTAGCAGTTGTATGTATGAACATTTTTCCTTAGAAAAGAATTAACATCAAACTTATATAATATATTAATTTACTCTATTAATAAATTGCCGAAGTTTAATAAGAATCTTAAGTGAAGCTGCCATTTGTTGTGATTTAGAGGAAGCTGCATTATCATTTGAGGTACAGTATTAACAACCGGAGATATTGTAATTCTTCACTAAATTTTACCACCGCACTAGAAATACTGACCGAAAAAGGGATAGATAAATTCACTGTGTTTGGTCTATTCAGTTTATCCATCACTATCAGTCCATGTCTGTAGATCGTAAGCACCAGACAATTTAACACTCCATTTTTTTATCTAAAGTAATTAAATACTCCATTATTTTGATCTCAAGTAAGTAATTTAATCAATGGGAGTACTAGGTAAGAGCAAGCTTACGTATGCCATGATATATGCTGATAGTCACATTTATGTTTAAGAAAAAGGAGTAACAAACAAACCCAGCTTGCTAGATCGAGTGGCATCCAACATCAGACGCCATGTTCATTGCTCAAAACAAAAAGAAATTCTGAAGAATATTCTTGGGTCACCAACGAGTACATAATCATTGACAACTGGCAAGGATTTGACAAGGTGACATGACAGGTAAATGAACGGTCAAGCATTTGGCAATGACAAATTTTCGTTAACAACTGTATTAATTTGGCTCAGAACAAGGTTCAAATATAAAAAGAGCGAATTACACTTTGGACCACCTTTAAACACATCTTTTCACTTTGGACCAAATAAATTTATCATTGTTGCGATTTGGACCACCACGAATGATCTTTTTCAGCACGACCTTAAACACATCAGCTCTGATATACGGCCGAACTCCTCTATGTATGGCTCATATGTTTACCGAAAGGGAATTTAGACATAACGAGAAAAAGTTGTTCATGGTAGTCCAAATCGCAACAATGATAAATTTACCCGGTCCAAATTAAAAAGATAGGTTTAAGGGTGGTTCAAATTGAAACGTGGATAATAAAAGGTGGACCAAAGTGCAATTTACTCTAAAAAAATATCATCATGACTAATCTAAATGGACAATAGTTACCTAGTCAGCAATTCAGAATTCAGCACCTGCAGTAGGTAGCAAGGTGACTACAATTCAAGAAACATGTCCAATTTTTCAATGTATCTGTGTTTAAATCTCTCTCTAACATAAGGTCTATACATTATACTGAATACTGATCAAAGAATTATTTTTCATTAATAAATGGAAACCAATGGGCGCACACAGGATTAGATAAGACTGGTAAAGACCCACAGATTTGCTGATTTTTATTTTGCAGTACTCGTGGACTGCAGAGAGAATCTAACCATGTGATTCAGTGCGAAGGGGATTTTTCTTTAGCTGATCCAAATGCATTGAAATGTTCTGCAAATTGCTCAAATGCATGGGGACTTGTCACCTTTAGTTAAAATTCGATTAAGTGGGCTGGACTTTGCATCTCTAACGCTGTCAGCAATAGTTTGCATATCTATTCTTCTATTCGATTAAGTAGCGTATTTTGATCAGACCATGGGTTTATCACATCCTTTTCAGAATGAAATTTTCAGCAAAATATCTTATGCCAGTACTAGTAACTTGTGAATTGGACACAGCACTATTGTTTTCACCCTTTCCTTATCATGAGAAAGACATGCACTGTAATTATCTTACAATACTTTATCTGTTTATCTGAGTTGAAATCATGCAAGCAAAGTTGGCAAGAAGCACACCTAGAGTTATATATTACTCCATTCATTTCAGTTGCTATCGCCTAGAAGGCGATTGCTAGAATCAAGTGAAGCACAACTAATTAGAAAACAGTCTACAAGAAAACAAAAAGAATCTTGTCGCTGTAATTGCCAACTCACACGTACCCAATGAGTGTCATGCACTTGTCAACATGTTACTCCTATTTATTCAAGTGATTTTACTGCCCTTAAGAAGTTACCACATTTGTAATGTATTTTTTTCTCATAAAATTTCTCATGTAAATTTTGGTATCTCTTACTAACTAGGTATAAGAAGGTACTGAATTTTACAATAAAATTTTTGGTACTTTGGTACCTCTCCAGAACCATAAAATTTCTCTATTTATTTATCAAATTATTTAACGTCGCATATTTTCTACTACCTCTGTTTCTATTATAAGTCATTGTAATTTTTTTTCTAAGTTAAACTTTTTTTAGCTTTGACCAAATTTATATTAAAAATATAGTAATATTTTTAACATAAAACAAAGAAACTATCAAAATATATTCAATGCTAGATTTACTAAAACTAATTTAGTGATATGAAAGTTGCTATATTTTTTTTAAACTTGATAGAACATTAAAAATGTTTGACTTTAAAAAAGTCAAAGCGACTTATAACATAAAACGCAAGGAGTAAACTCTTGATATTTTCAATATTACAAATTAGAGTAAATTTCATAAAACTACAAATTTAACATGATGTATCACAAAACTATAGATTTAACACTAAATTTACCACATAACTACAGTTTAAGTGGAAAATCGTAAAACTACATATTTAGTAACAAAGTTATCACAGAATTACATATTTAATATCAATTTAATCACAAAACTTAGATATATATAACTCAAACATAGCATTAGTGCTAAGGATTTGAACCCAAAATATATAGTTTTGTGATAATTTCATTAGTAAATCCATAGTTTAGCGATACTTAGCCTAAAATCTATAGTTTTCTGATAAATTTATTGTTAAATCTGTAGTTTTGTGATAAATCACCTTAAATCTATAGTTTTGTGATAATTTAGTCAAATATCTGTAGTTTTGTGAAATTTACTTTAAAAATTAATATGTGAAAAAGACATGACATAATTTATCAGAAGACTGTTTTTTTTGTCTTTGCTTAATGGAAGCAAATCTTTTGCGTTCATTAAAAAAAGATTTATCAATAAAGATATTTTCATGCAGTTATATAATATTTATTGAATATATAGTCAAAAAGACAATGATCAAATTAACGTATATAACATGTCCTAAAACAACAGGTAAAATAGAATGAAGTGAGCACCTTTTCAGGGAGCACTAAGCCTCTTTAATGTGATTCCTTAGAATTTGCATGGTTTGCCACCATGCCAAAACCTAAGCAAACTTTTGTTATGGCCCAAGTTTTGGCAAGTTATATATGTTATTGTCACATTTTAGTAGCAAAACCAAACACTAACCAAAATACTATTTAAAGTGCCAATAATTTGGTAGGGGTGTATTTTAACTTCAAACCAAAATGGCTCTAATTAGTTTGTTCTTGATTCATACTTGGACGATGCATCTTATGCGATCATCTCGGGGGAACTATGCGTGGAACGGTATATGTGCCCATAGTTTCCAAAGTCCAAATCAGACAAATACTCTATTCCTAGTCCACGATTCTTCCAAGGTGGCTGCGGTTACGGAAACTTAGATGATTTTGCATATCATTTTATAATTGGACACCTTTACATTAGTCCTATTGTTTAATTTATTATTTCCATTTTCACATGCTTATGGGTGAACATGTCTAGCTTCAACTGGCTGCTAAAAGGTCAAAAAGATAGAAAGATAAGAGCAAGTTTAATAGTATAGCCAGCTACTGACTCCAAATCATCTATAGCTAATCTAATAGTCTATTCTTATAATAGTTAATTATAAAAATATACTACACCATTAATGCCCGGTCCTACCTCTCATACACACATAACGTTTTGAAGTCTGTGTTGCAGCCGGCTACAAATCTGTAGCCTGCTTTCTTCTCTCTCTTCTTTTTTCTTTTTGATATGTGGTTATATCTGATTTATAGTTTGCTGTTTTACCTGCTCTAACAAAACAAAACCAAAAAAACGACGAGAAAGGGATCAACAATAATGCAGGTGCAGATAGAATGCTGTCTACCTCAACCGTCATGGCAGCGAATTAAAAGATGATAGAAAGGCCAACCAACTACTCCACGTACCCTGGACTGGATAGATAGCTAGCAAAGCAAAAGTTGCTAGATTCTCAAGCGTGATGGCATTTCATGGCCTGACTTTAGAGAGACATGGACTAGTGCAATTGGATTCATCAATGTACAGCCGTGATGCAGACAAAATCCTTGATCCCTGATGATTCCGGTAAAGAAGAAGAAGAGGTCGTAGAAACTATACAAGTGTTCTCACCTGCTTCTGAACTCTCAAGCCTGACGAAGAAACAAATTTGTCCAGTCCTTTCACACAATTCCTTCGTGTGATCTGCTCCCAATCTGTGGTTACTGGGGTGGAGAGGAATAGCGCCGTATACCTGTGTCTCGTCGTGGATGGGCGGAGGTGTCGAACTGCGGTGGCGGCAGGAGGACGCCGGAGTTGGCACGGCGCCCGCCGTCAAACTGCCGCCGCCGGTTACCTACTCGAGGTGGTTGGTGAAATGGTGACTTGTGGACTGATGGAGTGGGAGCTAGTTGGGCCTTGGAGTATTAGCCCAATAGGCCCACGAGGAGGCAGTGTTTGGGCTTATACGGCCCATAAGAAGGCTATGGTATCACGGCCTGGCCCAGAAGTGACTGGGTCTGAGTAGGCTAACGGAAAAAGTACACCGAAGGCCCCTCAACTTGCAATCGAGTTACAAAATCGTCCCCAACCACAAAATCAGATATATGACATCCCTCATCTTACAAAATCGTTCATTTTAGGTCCCTCGGTGGTTTTGACCCCAGTTTTGTCCGACGTGATGGCTGAGTCAGCGTGGGACCCACGTGGGCCCCACATGTCAGGTTGTTCACGTCATCACTCTCTTTCACCTCTTCTCCCCCTTCCTCCTCTCTCACCTTTTCTTCTCAATCCGAGCAAGACGGCCGGCGGGGCGAGGGCGCCAGGCAGGAGAGGAGGATGTCGGGAGGCCGGCGACCGGCGGCAGCCGCGACGATGTGGGAGCAGGACGTCCTCGCGCTCCCCGTCGGCACCATCCGCATCCGCCTCGTCCTCCCGCGCCCGCCCTCCCACGCCGCCGGCCTCCGTCGCCTTTCCACGTGTCGCCATGGATGACGACGGCGGCGACTTCCCTCTCCCCGTCGGCGCCATCCGCCTCCGCCTCGTCCACCCATGCCGCCAGCCTCCATCGTCTCTCCAAGTGCGGACATGGATGACGACGGCGGCGACCTCCCTCTCCCTGTTGGCGCCATCTGCCTCCGCCTCGTCAACCCGTGCTTGCCCTCCCACACCGCCAGCCTCCATCGTCTCTCCACGTGCGGCCATGGATGACGACGGCGGCATCCTTCCTCTCCCCGTCGGCGCCATCCGCCTCCGCCTCGTCCTCCCACGCCGCCGGAGCAGGAGGGCCTCCCCAACACCGCCGCCGTTGAGGCGCGGGCGCCAGATCTGCAGCGGGCGGCGTCCAGCAGGGGAGCAACTGCACGGCATCCTCGCGCTGGTCGGGTCCTGGCAGGCCGTGCGGACGAGCGTCCTGCCGCGTGCAGGAGCGAGGGTGTGGCGGTGGTGGGCTGCGATGGCTTACAGGACTTCGCCGACGGTTCCGCCTCACCTCGCAGGCCTCCTCCCCACCAGCCGACCAACCTCTGCAGAGCTCGCGTGCTCTGACCTCGTCGACCGGGGGGACTTCGATGGGGCACGCCGTGTCGCGGATGCCGTGCTTGCCGCCGCCGGCCCTCGGGGCGAGGTTAGTGACCGCCTCGTGCATCACTTCGCCCGCACGCTCCTCGCTCTACGCGGTGAAGACAAGGGAGGCCATAGCGGTGATGAAGGCGCGTCAGAGACAAGGGAGGCCATGGCGGCGCTCGACCGCGACGTGCTCCTCTGTTGCACCGACGACCGCGCTCGTCACACTGTCCTGTCGCGCCCTGGCTGCTCTCCGCCGGCCATCGACGTGGAGAGGAGAGGAGAGAGGAAGTGAGTTGAAAGGGAGGGTAAGAAGTGGCTGACGTGGACTGTCTGACATGCAGGCCTCCTCCCCACGCTGACTCAGCCGCCACGTTGGATAAAACCGGGTCAAAACCACCGAGGAACCTAAAATGAACGGTACCTAAAATGAACGGTTTTGTGGTTGGGGGTGATTTTGTAACCCGATTACAAGTTGATGGACCTTCGGTGTACTTTTCCTAGGCTAACTAACTAGGCTTGTGTAGGGACAAGGCTTTGGCCCAAAAAAAAAGGAATAAGTTCACCGGAGGTCCCTCAACTTAACAGCGAGATTATTTTGAGATCCCTCAACTATAAAACTAGAAATGTTCACCCCTAAACTCACTCAAACCGTTCACTGGAGGTCCCATGGTAGTATTTGCTCCCGGTTTTGCTGACGTGGCATCCTAGTCAGCAAAAAATAAAAAAATAAATATGTGGGGGCCCACATGTAAGTGAGAGAAAATGATGTAGCCCCACATCTCTCTTTCTTTTCTTTTTCTCTTCTCTTCTCTCCTTCTCTTGAGTAGGCGCGGTGGTAGACTCGATGTGAGGCGGCCGGCGGCGGAGCAGGGGCTGCGGCGGCGGGAGAGGGGGAAAGAGACGGCTGGCGCGATGGCGAGCTCGGCGGCGGATAAGAGGCCGATGCAGACGCCGGCGACGGCGATGAGTAGGGGCGGCGATGGTGGGAGAGGGGAGAGAGACGGTGCACGCTCGACTCGGTGCGGAGTCGGCGGAGGCATCGCAGGCGCCGCCGCCGTCCCCCCTCTGCCGGCCTATTCCGGCCGCTCCGCCCCGCCGCCGGTCCCCCCTCTTCCGCGCTTGCTCGCCGCCGCTCTCCCCTCTATCGCGCTCGTCCGCCGCCGGTCCCCCCTCTGCCGAAATCGATTTCGAGGGCGACGGCGACGAGTCCCACCTCACCGACGGCGGCAATGGAGGGGAGGAACAAAAGCGTTATGAGGCTCCCGATGCGCCATCCTTCTTTCTCGGCATCGACTCCGACAGCGACGGCGATAAGGAGCGCCGCCGGGAGGAGCAACGGCGAAGTTATGAGGCTCCCAACGTACCCTCCTTCTCCCTCGGTATTAACTCTGATGGCGGCGACCCGGAGCCGCCGCTCGCCCGCTGCCACACTTGCCCACCGCTTGCCGCCGCCAACGCCGATGCTCCGCAGCCGCGCTCGCCTACCACCGCCGATGCTCCGCGGTCGCCGCTCACCCGCCCCTTTGCTCCTCCCGTGCCCAGAGCCGTCGCTCGCCCGCCACCGCCGCGGTTGCCCGCCGCTCCGCCTGCCTCCGGCCGCGAGCCACTACCGCTCCCCATCCGTGGCAAAGAAAACGGCGACTGAGAAGAAGATTGCTGACTGGATTATTGACCCCACATTTTTCTCTCACTTACATGTGGGCCCCACATATTATTATTATTTTTTTTCTGACTAGGATGCCACGTCAATAAAACCAGGTGCAAATACTGTCATGGGACCTCCGGTGAACGGTTTGAGTGAGTTTAGGAATGAATATTTCTAGTTTTGTAATTGAGGGATTTTAAAAAATCTCGTTGTTAAGTTGAGGAACCTCTGGTGAACTTATTCCAAAAAAAAAAAAAGATTGGTTTTGGATCATGGCTCGTTTAGTAGTGTATTTGCTGTTATCGAGATGACCAGGTGGATTAAACTTGATTGCGTTTGCGTTGCGTACAAGGACAAGCCAACAACCTTGCTTTCGTAACACCCTCATCATCTTTCGATGCATCATTCTTTGCCCCAACCCACACTACTACTACTAATCCCCACCAAAATCAATTATCTTTGATTACAAACTCGATGGTTGTCACAATCTATACGCAATACAGTCTAACAACGCAGTTAAAAACAAAACGTGGGAAGGACCAAAAGGAATCGTTACCATCACACAAGTAGACGTACTCTCTGTAGTCAAAAAATAGAGTTCTAGATTTTTCACAAGCCAACAAGGACAATGAAGCTTGTGTGAAAATGGTTTAGCAACTGCCCCGATCGAAAATGATCGATGTGGTTAAAAGGTAGCGGCCTAAAATTAAACAAAGTTTTTTTAAAATAAAATACCAGTACATCTTTTGACATTATATTAGACAGATGGTAATCAAATTTAACTTGCGCTCGACCTAAAGCAAGTATTTTTTGATGACCGAGGGATAGATCGTGCTTGACTTGACTCATACTTAACCCCTCCAAACACAGCCGAATTTATAGGCCCCACACCTCAACTTCAACCCTCCCCCTCCCATCCACTTCTTCCTTCCCCTCTCCACACGCACAACACAATTGCCACAAACCACACTACTAATTTGTACTTACTTCGTCTCAAAAATATATTAATCTACTATAAAATATAATATTTCCTGAATCGAAACGATATTATATTAGTAATAGGTTAAGTTCTACTTTAAAAAAAATAATTTAGTATTGGATGAGTTTCTATCCGTTCTGATTTGTTGTATTGGAAAAATAATTTAGTATTGGATGAGTTTCTATCTGTTCTGATTTGTTGTATTAGAAAATTTTTCTTTCAATATTAGGTTAAGTAGTTTTTTTTATAGGATGGAGAGGAGTACTACTCCCTCCATTTTACAATGTAAGTCATTAATATTAATATAAATGTAAGAAATGCTATAATAACTTATATATTATGAAATAGGGAAATAGTAATCACATTGCTTTCCGTCCAATTGGAAGCAGCCAAACTCCGTGCATTTCCCTTTCAAATGACCTCCTCATAAATACCTCCTCGTCTTCTCCCTCGAGGTGTCTCCGTCTCCTCCTCCTCTCCGCCACCTCGTCTCGTCTCCCCTCCTCCCGCGCGCGTAAGCTCCATGGCCATGGCGAGGTAGTATACAGGTAGTAGTAGTGGTACTACTAGTGCCGGTGCTACTGCTTCGTCGGTGGGGGGATCGATCGATGCGATGATGGTGGGGTCGACGTCGGCGGCGAAGCGGCTGGCGCGGGGGGTGATGAGGAGGCCGCTGGAGAAGGCCGGGGCGGCGGGGCTGGTCGCGATGCTGGCCGCCGCCGCCGCGCTGCTCCTGCTCGTGTGCGCCGCCTCGCTCCGCTGCTCGGCCGCCGTCGGCTCGGCGCTGGCGGCGCCCAAGAAGCTCCTCAGCGGCGGGGTCTCCATCGAGGAGCCCCGCGGCGGCGGCGCCGGCGGAGGCGGCGGAGGCGAGGAGTGCGACCTGTTCGACGGGGAGTGGGTGTGGGACGACGGCTACCCGCTCTACGCCTCCAGGGATTGCCCCTTCCTCGACGTCGGCTTCCGCTGCTCCGAGAACGGCCGCCCCGACGACTCCTACACCAAGTGGCGATGGCGCCCCTCCCGCTGCGATCTCCCCAGGTTGGGTTTGCTTCCTCCTCTTCCATCGATTTCTACTTCTTCCTCTCATCTTTGGTACTCTTGCATATTATGCTTCCATTGATTCCATTGTTGGATTGGGGTGGCGAGTTTGGAGGTTTAGATAGAAATCGATTTTAGTAAATGTTTACTTCGAGAGCTTGACGAAGATCAATGAAGAAATCTTTAATGAGATCTCTTGCTGCAATCCAAGCATCTAGAACGGTGCGGAGATGGCGAATGATTAATTGATTAGTATAAATTAATTAAGGAGATGTGGATTGGAGACCGTGCTACTTAATTTTGTCTGCTGGAATGTTCTACAACTTGAGTGTTAACTTATAAAGGCAAAGAAATTAAGACGGACTTAAATAAACTTGGGTTGAATCTAGAACCCAAACATGCTGCTCTGCTGGCATGATGAGGATTAAGTTTGGGTTAGTGCTTCTGACTTCAATCTTCCAGTGGGATATTCTTGCTGAGATTGGATCAGTGGGCGTGCATTTTACAATCTTCACCCTGGTTAAAATTAGATTATTGGAACATGGGATGATCATGATGCTGTCAACGACCAACTCCACTTTGGAACTGTGCGCCACGATTGGAAATTCGATGCCCTTTTGCTTCCCACATGATTACAAAAGTAGGAAACAATGTTACCCGTATGGTTATTGCTTAGTCCTGCAGAAGATATATTTTATTAAATCAGTATTGTTTACTTGATCTGCGACTGTCATGCTGTTGCAATCATCTTTACCTTCGATGGAGAGGTGGTCTTGTCCTGTTAATTGTTGAGGGCTCTGTTTTGTTGTGTTCTAACTGCCTTTGTTGCAGTTAAGTGGTTGCTTGATTCAATTTGGAAAAGTAAAGTGGTTCCAAGATTAGATTTCTACCTTTTGAAAAGAATATTTAATCTTGATTCTTGTCACCATAAATGTCAGTAGCTATACTTGGAGGGTAAGTTTGTCATCCTTCATAAGTGCTAATTGTATGAAATTTTGCAAAGGTGGAATATTATAACATTAGGGATGTGTTACATAGTACCATGTAAAAGGACTCGCATTTTTTTGTTAGAAGCATAATCTCGTTGTACTTATGTTTTTTAATGTATTGCATGCCTTTTGATTTCTCAGTGAATTATTTTATAAGGAAAGAGCATGCTTGTGACCTTGTAAGTTCATTATTTTGTGACCTTGTATGGTACTCCCTTGATACCTGTGGACTGAGATGTACCATTATCAATAAATTCAAATGCCCATATTAGCAATGCTGGTGTCTCACTCTAATTTCGTCTCCTTTTCTGTTTCTTAGATTTAATGCCAGAAATATGCTAGAGAAACTCAGAAACAGAAGAGTTGTATTTGTTGGGGATTCGATTGCAAGAAACCAATGGGAGTCTCTGCTTTGTATGCTCGCTGCTGCTGTTCCTGACAAGAGCTCCATCTTTGAAGTTAATGGGAATCCTATTACAAAACACATGGGTTTCTTAATTTTCAAGTTTAGAGAGTACAATTGCACTGTGGAGTATTACAGGTCTCCTTTCATAGTCCTTCAAGGTCGTGCACCAGCTGGAGCCCCTGCAGTCGTAAAATATACAATTAGAGTAGATGCCATGGATTGGATGTCTGGCCGGGGTAAGTGGAAGGATGCTGATCTTTTGATCTTTAACACGGGGCACTGGTGGAACCATGAGAAAACAATCAAAGGGTAAGCATAAATGTTTGAATTCTATTGACTGAACAGCATTCTCTACTTAATGTCTTATGGCTGAGAGATCATGCTATTCTTACTGTTATGTCTTGCACCAGTGGCGCCTATTTCCAAGAAGGCAACGAGGTCAAAATGGAGATGACTGTTAGAGATGCTTACCAAAGATCCATGCAGACATTGTTTCATTGGCTTCGCAATGAAGTTAACACAAACAAGACCCAGATCATCTTCCGTACATATGCTCCTGTGCATTTCAGGTCTGTGAATCACCAACTCTAATTACTCAAATAGTGAGTGTTTCCCTTGGTTTTAATTCCTTGCTCAAACATTATTTGACAGTCTTGATTGATTGTGTATGTTGTATCGAATGATATCAGATGCTTTTGACCATACATTGTTTCATTGTTTTATGTGAATTGTGCCAATATATTGTTAGCATCATGAAACAATGCTGATGGTATTTATTGTTGGACTTGTGAACAAACATCATAGTATCTTTCAAATATTCAGTCAAACTATTTCTTTAACTAGATTAGATATTTCTTACAGAGGTGGTGACTGGAAGACTGGAGGGACCTGCCACTTGGAAACTCTACCAGATGTAACTCCAATTAAATCGCTGGAACCGTGGGCTGACCTGCTTGAACCCATAAATCATGTACTGGGGAACAGCATCACGACCAAGCTTGTCGGGCTGGATATACTGAATGTGACTCAGATGACAGCTCTGCGTAAAGACGGGCACCTCTCGGTGTACCTGAGTCCTTCAGGGCCTGCATCTCATCACAGGCAGGATTGCAGCCACTGGTGCCTGCCTGGTGTCCCTGATGCATGGAATGAACTCCTCTATGCCTTGTTCTTGAGAAGAAAGATGGTGATGCCCCACAATGTTTCAAGTGTGGGAGCTAAAAGACTCAACACTGGGTGATAAAAGCCAAAGGAGTACTGCTGGATGGCCATGTCCTCTCTTACTGAAGCAAAGCTTTCATAACTCATAAGCTAGGTAGCTGAGCTGGGGAGGACACATTTTTGGTAGTACATTAGTACAGTTTGGTTGGCAAGAAGTTAAGCTGCACCACTGTGCTGTGATTTTCAATTGCGGAGGTTAGCGAAAAGAGCTGGGCAAAGGTAACAGTAGCTCTTTTTTTTTTTCCGATAGTGAAAATCATTGCAACCTCTACATCCAAGTGTATATCCGGTCATGGTAACAATAGCTTAGCCTGTATTATGACGGTGATTTGTGTGTTTCATACAGAATGATTGGTGTAAATATATAGCAGCTGCGAAATGGGCAGCTTGTTTCAGTTGTGTACTACTATGTAATTTGAAGAATTTGTTTGCTGACGCATATGGTTCTGACTTCTCATTTGTGAGCGCACATGTAGCAGACTCCGCTTAATTTTGGTTTATCTCTGCATGTTCGTTGTTTGGTAGTATTATTACGCTTGGTTGTCTTGTCCGGTTGTCCCTGCCCCGTCTAGCGGGCGTTGACGGTGATAATTAGGGGTGAAAAACTAAAAGTGTTGCAGGGTAACCATGAGAAATCATGAGAAGCAGAAATGGGGAAAAAAAAGATATAGTCTTGCTATTTTATCGACCGTTTTCTTGGTTTACTGTCTTCTCAAACCGTAATCCGGTAGTTACTATATTTCTTACTGGAATGGATTAATTTGTATCCTAGTATTTCTTATCCCTATATTCTTGACTATCGCATACTTAACACTAACTACCTCATTTGGTTATGTTTCTGTTTGTCCCATAGCGTTCACAATTTGCATAGTTGTAAGCATTAACCCATGTGGTCATATTATTGGTTTCCAATCGAAATTTCACGTGAATAGTTCTGTTTTCTATTTTTCTTGTATCATTTTTTTTCAATTCTAATTTTCTTGTGACCATTGTTTTGGGAGTTTCTACAGATCCCTATAAACCAGCTATTTTCTCATGATCTTAAGCTTCCAAATAATTTTTTTTATTTTTGAAACATTTTTAATCTATAATTTTAAAAATAAACCCTTCCAAACTTATTTTCAAGATATAATCTTTTTGGCCATGCCAGTCGAACTAGCGTGGCAAAATAATACTACCACACCGGTCTCACTATCATGACAGTGTTATTTGGCCATGCCGGTCTTGCTAGCGTAACAACGTTATCTGATCACACTGCTCTCGCTGTCATGATATTACAAGATTGTCACGGCGCTGCAGGTGGTGTGTCAGTGTTGTTTTGCCACTCCAGAGCGTGGCCTAAATGTTCAGATTTTGAAAATAAGTTTTTGGAAGGGTTTATTTTTAAAATTAAAAATAAAAAAGGTCAAAAAAATATAACAAAAATTCAACAAACAGATCCATAGTAGCACATGGACCATACTGAGTAGTTGGGCTTGGCAACGAGTTAGAAGTTGAATGAAGCCCACGAAGGTACGAATGCGGCTCGTCATCTCTCTCATCCACCTCTCTGTCTTCGCTGCCGTCCTTGGACTGGATGGACCACCCAAGTGAAAGTGAAGAGGGAACACCACGTCGTCGCGCTGCACGATCCCCCGGTGAAGTGCCGAGCTAAGCTCTCGTCTCCTCGAGCCATCCGCCTCCAAATCCGCGGACCAGCCGCCTGCCCGCCGTCCCGCACCGATGGCCGTGCTGGAAGAAGATCCGGCCCCGGTACCCGCCGCCGATTCTACCTCCGGTGAGTGAGTCTCCCGCTTTCTCTCGCACTCCCTACACCCTGGGGGCGTGTCTGTCTTGTGTTTGGTGTGGTGAGTTGGATCGGTTGGTTCGGCAGGCTGTTGTTTTGAATCCCCGTGCGGAATCGTAGCATATATGTGCTTTTTTATGGGATTCGGAAAATTAGGCGCCTTTGGTTGTAAAATGTCCGGTTTGGGTTTAAACTAGATTCAGTCTCTTGAGGACGCCAAATTCATCTCAAATTCAAATCATTTTGCAGTTTGCACCTTGCCGAATGAACCCCGAATGCTCGAATCAAGTGCTATCGAGTGTGCACTTCAATACTACTGGAGTAGTTTGTAAGCAGTTAGGCGGGATTATTATGGCATGACAGCATATTATGTCATATCCCGTTGATTTTGACGATAGTACCGACAATTAGTTCTGATAAATCTGTCCAATTTTCTGGAGTTGCTAAAAGTCTCTAAGATTTATACAAGTGCAATGCAATTATGTAACGTACCAACTAAACAGTAACCTAGCTGTTCTTGGCACATGATTCATGCTTTACAGGGTTAGGTTATGCTACTTGATTGAGTAGTTGACACTACACCATATAAGTACATAGGCATAGATGGTGTAGCACTGGGACCTTTGGCCTATGGTGTTTCTAAGCAAAACAGATGTAAATACTCCTGTATCCATGGGCGCACATCTAGAAAACTGTAAGTATATCTTCCGTGTTGGGTTAGTCCCACATCGAATGATGCGCAATCCTTTTGTGTATTCCCCAAAAAACTGGGGCGCATCAAATGTTTGATGTTGGATGTAGTTCACAGTACTTTGAATCTCCTTTATAAAATGGCCACACTACAGAACAGTGAATTGTCTTATTCAAGAAATTCAGTACTATGTCTGAACATGTGTTTTGGTTGTTTAGGTGCTAGCGATGATGAGATAACAGTGGAAGAAACTTCCTTTGTGCATACTGAGCCTCCTCAAGATGGCACTGCTCCACCTGTGGTTACCTCTGATATGGAAGTCCTTAATGATAAAGTCAAAAAGCAAGTCATCAAGGAAGGCCATGGCAAGAAACCCTCAAGGTTTGCCACATGCTTTGGTAAGTATGCCATAAGTAGTCAGTTTGTTCCATTTGCTTAGGATTGTGATTAGAATGAGGATAATATATTATACCTGATTTTGCAAATTATTTTTTTCCCAATCTTTGTCTTGCAGTTCACTATAGAGCATGGGTTCAAGGTTCTTCGCACAAATTCGAGGATACTTGGCAAGAACAGCATTCAATTGAACTAGTACTTGGAAAAGGTAACACTAAAGTTAATTCCTTTATTTTATCCTCAGCTTTTCTGTGCACATATGCATATCATCCGTAAATTCCATGAACTCAAACAGCTTACTTTGCATCACATAGTTCCATAATGCCAATCAAAATGAGGTTTTTGAGGGGGAAAAAACTTTTCCCACCAGTAACTTTCCCACTTGCCTCACCTTGCAAAGGCTAAAGACGAAGTATGATATTTCTATTGCTAGTAATTTTACCTCCTCTTTTTCATGCCTCAATAAATCTGCTGGACAGGGTAACTAGATAACTAACCGAGTAGTATTGTACGAACAGACGTGAGCATCAATTACACTTGCCTTTAGTATAAATCTTTGAAGCTTTTTTTTTTCTTCTCATCAACAGAGAAAAAGGAAATGACTGGTTTAGGCATTGGTGTCAGTAACATGAGAAGTGGGGAGCGTGCATTGTTACATGTTAACTGGGAGCTTGGCTATGGGAAAGAAGGAAGCTTTTCATTCCCAAATGTCCCTCCAATGGCAGACCTTGTATATGAAGTTGAACTTATTGGGTTTGATGATGTCAAAGAGGTAGGATAAATATCCCTCTTATCACCCTTGATTTTGATTTTTTTTAAAAAAATATTTGTGAACCAAAGGTTCCTAGGAAGCTTACAGATAATGTAAAACTACAGGGAAAAGCCCGAAGTGATATGACAGTGGAAGAAAGGATTGAAGCAGCAGACAGGAGGAAGATTGAAGGCAATGAATATTTCAAAGAAAAGAAGTTCGAGGAGGCTATGCAGCAATATGAAATGGTTAGTTGTCTACTGATGTCATTCTTCAGCTATTGTAAGATGCTCAATCATAATCCCCCTAGCTGTTCTTCTTTACAGGCAATTGCATACATGGGGGATGATTTCATGTTTCAATTGTTTGGGAAGTACAGAGACATGGCCTTAGCTGTGAAAAATCCCTGCCATCTCAACATGGCCGCATGCCTGATCAAACTGAAGAGATTTGATGAAGCTATCGCACAGTGTACAATTGTATGTTATTCTTCTACATTGCATAAAATTTACTCTTACACTCATGCTTTAACATTACATGTATAACACAAGAAAAAACTGAATTTGATTTGTCATTCAGACACTAAAAATTTGCAAAATAAATATGGAAAACAGGCATATGGCTAAAGCAGGGAGAAATATTTGTCCATGATTCTTCATGAAAGACACTCTTCTGATCTTAGTGTACTTGTGTAATCTTTTCCAACTCATTTGTGTAAAACAACCATGATTTTGGTTTTGTATTGATTCACGGACCTGTTGATTGACCATTTGAATAAGAATCAAAGAATTGCTGATCATGATCAACTGCATAATCTCATTCTTCAGGTGTTGTCAGAGGATGAAAACAACGTGAAAGCGTTGTTCAGACGAGGAAAAGCTAGAGCTGAACTTGGTCAAACAGAATCAGCAAGGGAGGACTTCCTGAAGGCCAAGAAGTATTCTCCAGAAGACAAGGAGATCCAGCGCGAGCTTCGGTCGCTCGCGGAGCAGGATAAAGCTCTGTACCAGAAACAAAAGGAGCTATACAAAGGTCTGTTCGGGCCAAGGCCTGAACCCAAACCGAAGGCGTCAAATTTCCTAGTTCTCTTCTGGCGATGGCTGGTCTCCTTAATTGGCTATCTTGTTAAACTGTTCAAACGCAAGGATGAGTAGGGATAGGACATGTTTTACTGGAAAAATTATGCAGTATTGACCATCTTGTACTGTAGGTTGGAAATTCGAGTTGTGCAGCACGCAATCGGTGTCAAATATTGTTGTTAGAAACTCCTGACATTTTTGTGCTTCGTGAGCATTGGAGCTATGGTTCGTATAGAGCTTTTAACCTTTTGCTTGTGGGTACACTTTTTTTGAACAATATGTGGCTTGATGCTATAGTTTCTACTCAAGGCGAGTAGGCGACAACGACAAGGCGTCCCTTGATTTCATTTATTTATTTGCGTTGATGTTTAGAACTTTTAGTCCATTAGGAATACCTTGAAGGGAAGGTTTTTATCTTTTGCAAATTACCTTCGAATGAAGTTTGAAATAAGCATTGTTTGCCTATGAATGCAAGGGATTCCTTCACTCAACGTCAAGGATCCATTTGCTTTCATCGGAGGAACAGCACACTCACTCCCTTTCTAAATGCAGCACTATTTATTTTTTTTCTTAAACTTTGATCGACAATGTTTATTTAATTACTTAGGTAAGTAAAAATGAAAAGAGTGATAATAGATGACCCATCAAAAGTACTTTTAGCATGCTTTTTTATATTTGTCTAATTTATATAAATATTTTTTAAAAAAACGAAAATAAATTAAAAGAAGTTAAGGATGCCGTATATTTAAACCCGGGGTAGTATGCAAAATTCATTCCCACCAAACGTACATGATCAATACTCAAATGTAAAATCATACGAAACAGTTCAATTTAACAAGAAAAAAAAACATAATGCTGTGCCTATTTATATTGCCGGAATGACCAAAGGAGGTCATTCAAAGGTCATTCAATGTAATTAAGATGGAAAGAAAAAGTTACAAGAAAAGTTTTACATCGACAGCTGGCAGAAAGGATGTACGTTTTACATCGACAGCTGGCTGTCGAGAAAGGATGTGCACCAGAGCACACGCCCCAAACCATGTGTCAACCGTCCAAACACACACTACAGAGAGGAAAGCCAAGCACCGAACCGGCCATCACTATGCGAGACCGATCGCCACCGAGCTAACGACACCACTACGACACGAAGACTCCAAAACAACGCCCTCACGAGGGTCACGACGCCAAAAGACGCCGACGTCATCCATCCAAAGACTGGACAAGGTTTTCACCCAGAGCTCCTTGCCGAGGGAGGAGGGATACCTCAACAGTGCCCTCAAGAGGGTTACTATGCCCGAAGGCAAAGTCACTGTTGGCCCAAAGAATTGGGCTAAGCTTTCGCTCGGAACCCCCTACCACCATGGTACGTCACCCAATCCGAATCCACCATCTGAACATCGGCAGCACATGGCTTCCGCCATACCCGACCGACGCCCCTCTGTCGGCCGGCTTCATCGAACCACCATCCCTGAGAACTGGCCCAGGACCTCTCCGTTCCACCACCCGCCGGCCTCCTCGCCAGATCTGGCCGAAGGAGAACCCGGGATTGGATGGCATTGCTTCAGCAGCCTGAGCTTCTCCCGCTAACAAGCTGCCGCCTCAATCCAGCTTAGAAACTCCCCACAGAGAAGGGGAGGAGCTCTAGGAAGGGTGAGGGTGCTGACCGGCAACGAGGAAGACGACCTATCGCCGCCAGCTCCCTTAGCACAACCATCTGGGCCTGCGCCGACGCCGGAAACATTGCCGCTTTGGCTCCGGTGCCACCCGCCGGCGCTCCCATTGCCCGGCCGCCGCTCCCCACCTGGCCACCACGGCGGCATCGGTTGCCCAGCCACCGAGGCCTGGCCGCTCGCGCTCACACCGGCGAGGCACGGCCGCCGCGCCCGGAACACCGCCGCCGTGCCGCTTGGCTACGCGCACCGCTGCCACGACGGCCGCACGTCGCCTAGCAGCCTCCACGCCTGGGACGGCGCTGCTCGGCAGAACGCCAGCCATCACCGCTTCTGACGTGGAGGAGCAGAACGCCCGTCGTCGCCGCCTCTGACGCGGAGGAGGGAGAACGCCAGCCGCCGCGCCCCACCACCACGGCCGCACGCCACCACGCCGCTCGGCAGCCGCGCGCCGCCACCACGGTCGCATGCCGCCCAGCCGCCTCGCGCCGCCGCCGCGCCAGCTCCAGGCGGGGGATGGCCGGATCCGGCCTTGGGGGCGCCGGATCCGCCGCCTCCCCACACATCCCCGCCGTTGCCGCCTTTGACCACGCCGGTGGGGAGCTTCGTCATCATCTCGTCCACGTCGCGCCGAGGAGGGAGAACGCCACAAAGAAGGCCTCGCCGCCGCCT
Organism: Oryza sativa Japonica Group; assembly: GCF_034140825.1. Taxonomy (NCBI): domain Eukaryota; kingdom Viridiplantae; phylum Streptophyta; class Magnoliopsida; order Poales; family Poaceae; genus Oryza; species Oryza sativa. The sequence goes on from NC_089046.1 coordinate 2,267,445, forward strand.
TCCCTGCTCGCTGCCGGCTTTGCCGCCGGCAAGCTCCGGCGGCGGCGAGGGGGGGGGGGGGGGGGAAGGGATGGAGGCGCGGGCGGCTAGGGTTTTTCGCTCCCCGAGCCGCCCGCGTGAGATAGTATTATGTGGAAACTGTTTACTTAAGGCATTTTACCAAAGGCAAACTGGTGATAAAGGAAAGGTAGGCTCAGATAGTCTAGCCCACTTAGAAAATTGCAGAGATGAAGATAACCTTTGCTGAAACGGACGTCGCGACCAGTCTCACAAAACTGAATCAATAAATCATGATTATAATGTTCAAATTGAATGATCAAGCTTCCTAAAGGGATGTGATAACTTTTTTCCTCTTACATTCTGTATCTGTATCAAGTGTGAAGCTCTGCCTTAGCAACTTATTAATTCTACTTGGAAATTGTTATAGGTGTTGTAGAATTAGGCAGGAATTCATTTTTTTAATTCACAAATAACCCTTTTTTTGTAGTTCCCGCAAAAAAACAAGTGAATATACTTCTTTGATAGTATATTCTAGCATTGCAAATCCTATCATTACTTCTTTCTAAACCTTTTCTCTTTGTATTAAGTCTTGATATGGCTATGGCTTCCTCCATTGATTGGTCTGAATAATTTCGTCATTACAGGATGTACCAAAATCATTGGGAAGTGACCAGGAAGATGTTAGCTACCTAACTTGCAAGCAAGAACAATTTTCACAGATGAGATTTCTCTCACGCCAATCCAACCGGATTGCATCCTCCGCCGCCAATTGCCTCCAGATTCTATTAGTCAAGTAATTCGTTACAAGAGTTCGAGTATTAATACAGCACCACTCACTCACGCCACCTCTCCTCTCTTGCCAGCTACTTAGCCCATTCAGGCCCACTCAAAAGTTTGTTAGGAAACCTGGCCCGCTTCCTCTGTGGTGATAAGTCCTTCCTTCCTCCTTCGTTCTCATCACCATCAAACAGAGTCTTGGCGCCATTGTCTTGCGGCAGAGCATCATCACCATCATTCCTGACAGAAGACTGGTCACTATTTACTAGTGTGGATGAAAATTTGAACCATGTTCGAACTACAAACCACATTGAAACTTGTAAGTCCACAGGTCCTAATGATGCAGCCATACTTGACCTGTACAAAGAAACTGAGCTGGTTGATGCTGTACACATGACACAAAGTTCTTCAGAAAGTGTGCAGAGCCCTTCTGATATGTTCTCAAATAATGAAATGGTGAGTATTTTTGCTATTTTGAGTTTGCTATCACCCCCCTCTTTTTAATTTCATGTGATGTACACTAATGATCAGTGATCAGAACTCTTCATTTGAAACAGATGAAAATCATTCAATTAAATCTTCAAGCGATAGGACTTTGATTGATTTCTACCATAAGCTGAGGGAAGAAACACTGACAGTAATATTTCGGAATGGGAAGGATTTTAAGGTCAGTAACCACTGATTACATTCAGTTGATAAATCACTGGTATTTTTCTGTTTGTAATTTTGCAATTCATTTGATAACATTTTTTTTGAACGGAAAACAACACAAGATAGTGCCTTTTCATTTGATAACATGGAGTCCAGAAGAGTTCTATGCTTTCTAATGAAAACAGGGAAGTTCAGCAATTGCAAGGGAGATTCAGGTGTGCTCCGCACTCAAGCACTTGAAACTATTGTTTGGCACAAAAAAAAATGAATTTAATATAGTCCGTCATTTAAACATTTTCCATAATCTCCAGGAAATCTGTGAGAAACTACCTGAAGGTTTTTGTATAGAGGAACATACTGCAAAGGATGTATTCATTTCTGAACTGCTTGACAGTGCCAGAGAGGTTCATTTGAAGGATTTTGAGGAAGAATATCATTTAATAGAAAAGATACCGATGGTATGCATTCTCCTATGGGGAATATAATGTTTCGGCACACTGCCTATCTTATTACTAGTACTTGTTAGGAATTACCTCCTTGAGCTAGACCCAAAATAAACTATTTCATTAGATGGTCAAATCTTGCAATTTATTCTCAAGTTACTCGAGATCAATACACTTGTTTTGTTAGGTGGATAGCATGTAATAATCACATGCACAATTTTCTATAAGTGATAAACATAATTATGTGGAAATGAATGGATTAGTGCTTTTCCATATTCCGCATTAGAATTGCCTCCTAACTGATCTGTAGATTATACAAAACAACGAAAATCTGTAGATGGCACACAACTAATTTTTCTTTGTTTCAGTATACAATATGTGCAGTTAATCTTGCAGTTTACCATTCTACCTTCTGCTTCTTGTTTTCGTGGGTCATAATGCGATCTTTCTTGGGTTATTAAATTTTTATAATTCTTATCTGATACTCAAATATAAGCACTGGAAGACATGAGTTTGGCAGTTGAACTCTACAAGCACAGCGTGTCAACATTACATACCTTGGAGCAAGCATCCAAGGAGGAGCAACGTGATTACGTCCGTGCCTGGTACAGAATGCTTCTGTTCTGTGCTCAAGAATTGCAGCATGGTGTGGTGCTTTGGCAAGAATCCTGTCAATCAAATGTCTGCAGCGTAGTAATTTCCCAAGGTGCAAAAACTTGGAACAATGAGCAGAGCTTATCATTTCCTTTCTCACTGATCATTTAAAAGAAGATTGACTATAACATGCTTTCTGCTGGTTTCACAGGTGGCCAATTCTTTATTGCTCTTGGGGAGATTTACAGAGTTGCACAGATTCTAAATTTATCCTTGCAGTCCTTCAAGCCCTGGGTTCTTGCTGATCCTGGAATGGTGAGTAAAATGTTGGTTTGTTGGGACGGCTGCCTGAATGCATGGACTAATAATGGTCTAGGAACGGCTCTTAGAATGGTTGTTGACAGCAATAACTTAGATGCACCTGTTGCTAAAGTTCTTCTCGAATCTATCATTAAAATTGACGAAATTGAAGTGGCCACTCTCCAATGTTCCCTTCCCAACAGCAAGATGACATGTAGGCATACCCTCCTGCCGACTAGTGTTTTACCAGGTAATACTTGTCCTACAGTGACGTCTTCAAGGATAGGAACTTTTTAGCTATCAGATGTTTCTATCAACCAATTAATTTACTCTGTTCGCTTCATGTAGGAATGGAAGTGATCATTTGGGATGGTGATCACTATTTTGTTAAAGTTGCTAATCTGTGGACTAACCGGATATCTTCTGACCCTCCCCAGTTCAGCCATTCGTGTCACTTAAATAAGTGATTCAATCAACAATTGTCTTCCTTTTTAAGTTACCTGTCAATATCTAAGGATGTCCTAAAGAGGAAAGTTGTGACCTCTTCTGATAGAAGCTTCAGAAGATACTGGGTATCATCAGGTTCTCCTGCACAATTGTTTCTGGATGGTCAATCCATTGTAATTAGTAGTATTTGTCGATGATCATTCTTTTGTACAAGTAATACTTTTAACCATTTTTTTTCCGTAGTGCTTTGGCAAACGGCAACGGCACGAGTATAGTGAGCCAAAATAATTTTCATTTAACTTTCACCGTGTAAATCACTGTTTAGACTGCAGTACAGGACAGCACATTCAAGTGTAAAACCCGCGACTTGTAGATTGGAAACTTCAAAAGTTGGTATAGGAGAGAGATGAAGTTGTAGGAGCTAATTACAATCATGTCAGCTGTTTTCCGTGATTTTTTTCTGTAATGGCTGTGGAGCATGAAATTTACTTGTATTGACTAGCTGCCTGCTCTTTCCAATTTGATCTGCGGAACCATGGCAGGATTGTACTCGAGAGTTGGCATTACAAGGCAATTTTTTTATTGGTATGAAATGTGTAAAGGATCAAGCAAGTGATCATGTGCTTTTGAGACAATACTACTGCATATTCCTTGAAATGCTCGAGTTTCGTACATGGTGGGTGACCGTGGGATCAACCATCGATTGTCCCTTGTCAGACTCAGATGAACACTTTGATGGACGTCAAGTAGCATTACGAAAAATCCATGAAAAATAGGTCGCATCGACCTTTAAAAGGTTTCAGTACCAAAATTCATTATTCCCTTTGCCCATCTAAGTGATACGATACAGAAATACTGCGCAAATTTAATTTCCTTAACTAAATCATAATGGTTTCAAGCTGTAAGGCAAATCCTATGAATACACCATAGGAAAAACTGCTCATTTGAAGCTATAGGATTATACATAGCCAAGAAGCAACGTTTTTGGCCTAGTCAAAATCTGGCAAAACATGCCATAGTATCATCGACGACGAGCACAAGCTGCTTGTCTAATCGTCCAGCTCAATGATCTTCACAACCGAGGAATCTCCCACCTTCTGGCAGACAACAACGCGATCATGCGACTTTATCACACCAGAAACTTTACCGTGGTCAAGAGCAACCTTCAAAACGGATTCATTTGTAGCGTTGGTTGATTCAGCCTGAAAGACGAAGTGAAAGATGATTACAAAATTTGCACCCGAGAATAATAGCACTTAATAAGCTGGCTTATTGCGCCTAAATGGTCTCTACAAATCAGCTTATCAAGTTCAAGAATATTTCAGTTAACAATGCAGGAAGCATACCAGTTGTTTTTACGTTTATCATATATGAAGTGTTAATAATTGTGGAACATGATGCAAGCAAGAAAGCTATCATGTTAAAATTTGACGCTTCTATCTACTAAGCTTTGTTATATTGTAATGTATTAGAAATCTGAAAAAGCCCCCATGACAAGGCCAAGCCTTTCAATTGCAAGAAAATAAATCCACCAAGTATGTTTTGCATGAATATTTTTGCAATTTCTGTAGTCAACAAAGAAGCCAAACTTACTGGATGCCTCGGATCAGCAAGCATCGGAAAGAGGCCTCTAACTATGAGCGATTGTCTTGCCTGCAGAACAAGGATACAAGAAATATGAGCTACAACAGCTAAGCGTTAACCAAACAAGACAAGCTAAACATCTGTATAGAAAGTTAGAAACAGATCATGGACATAGTAGAAAAAGAAAGGCTGATCACGTACTTCAAATGCGCCAGTGAAACTCCACCTCAGTTGATTTGTTTTTAGACGAGGAATGACAACAGATAGAACAGGCATGGTTGGCCTATACTTGGCAATTAGCCTGCAGATAGTACAGATGCCAGATTAGAGATGATATTAGTTTTCCATTAAGATACAAACTTATCTTATATTCAGTCTTTCTACCTTGCAGCACGTCCAGATGATGTGAAGCAAATTATGACAGACGCCTTCACTTTAATAGCAGCTCGCACCTAGAAAATAGTGAAGGAACCAGTTCAGACTAAAAAGAAAATGCTTGCCTCATAGACTTAAATCAATGGAATATGAGAAAATGTGTTCCGTGTGAACAGCATTAAATGAAGTCTGAAACATGAAAAGAACCAAAGAACACACCGCAGAGGAAGCAATAGACTCCAAGTGGGTCATGGGCTCCCCCACATGTTTCACAGTTCTCTTGAAGTATAAATCTTGGTTGAAGACCTTCTCAGCCTGCAAAACAATGGATGTCATATGCCATTAACTTGATGATGCTAACAAACTAATACAGAACGAAAATTGGGCAGAAATGATTTTGCCTTATACATGTTAAACATTGTAAATAAAAACATATTTAGGAAGAAAATTCACCTCAGCACAAATTTTACCCACTATTGAAATAGTCTCAACTGGGTATAAACCACGCAGAGTCTCAGCACCAAGGAGAATGGCATCACTCCCTAAACAATAGAAGTATGTTAAACTATCAGAAGGCAATTGAAAATTTAACATTACCAATAGCTCAAACAACTCACCGTCAAGCACTGCATTTGCCACATCCGTAGCCTCTGCACGAGTAGGCCTGAGGTTGTCAGTCATACTGTCTACAACACGAGTAACAACAGCAGGCTTTCCAGCCATGTTGCACTTGTGCAGAGCAGACTTTTGAAATAAAAACACCTACAGTATGAGCAGCAAAGGTCAAAGAGCAAAATAAATAAAGTATAACTAAACCAAAGACAAGTATTGCACCATAATTTGAGAAAACTACAATTCTTGTTAATAAGGTACTAAGTGTAGCGGATGTACAATTAAGCAGTGCCTTCTGATGTGCTCGACGTAAGCTAGAAATACTAACCTTTTCAGGTGGAAGATCAATTCCAAGGTTTCCTCTTGACAGGATGATACCATCAGCTTCTTGGAGGATTTCATCAAAATTATTCAACCCCTGCAAAAATAGATAGGGGGTTGATAGGCTGTACAACAAACAGAAGCTGGCTCAGAGATGTTAAAAGTGCATGTTGTAAATACCTCCACATTCTCGATTTTTGCAAAAATCTGGGTCTGGCTAAGGTCACCTAACTTTGAGAGGAATTCACGTGCCTGTATTGAAACGAAAGATGTCAGCACTGTTTAGAACTTCCTTTTCAAGTACCAAATGAAAACATACAGGAGATCACATATTTGGATATAGCAATGCCATGTTTTCAATGAATGGTTACTTCCAAGGACAAAACACCGGGAACGTTGAGAAAAAAATGTATTACCTGTCGCACATCTTCTACATGTCTTGTATAAGAAAGAGAGAGGAAGTCAATCTTGTTTGGGGCACCCCATTTTCTGATAACCTGAAAGCAGTACATGCTCATAAGCATTTAAGGCATCGGACAGATTTTGAGTAAGGTGCTCCAAAAGGAAAAATATATAACATTTTACTTAATTCCATAAAGGACAGATTTTGAGTAAGGTGCTCCAAAAGGAAAAATATACAACATTTTACTTAATTCCATAAAGGAAGACATCAAATACAAATACATAAGGAGATACATATCACTATTCTGAAATGAGTTCCTTACCTCCTTGTCCTCATCAGATAGGGTAGGTAAGTCGATGTGAATCTGCGAGCAATGCAATGTGAAGAGCGACCCAGCCAGAGTTGCTGTGTTTTTTATCACACAGACCACATCATCTCCTTTAATTTGAGAAACCTAAACCAGACAAATTAGAGTTTTGGTATCGGAAAATGTGGGCACAAAGCAAATCCTACTGACAATGACATAAGAAAAAAAAATGCAGAACGCTAAGCGCAGTATGCCGAATATTTTTACCTCTAACCAAACTGAAGTAGTCTCACTGCCTGTGAACAAGTATTGCCCAACAAATATTGTGTCACCTGGCTTCACAGCCTGCAAACAAAACAATAAGTCATTTTTTATATATCAAACAGAGCATATGCTGGAAATCGCAGTGACAAAATAGCAAGTTCCATAAAAGAAGGACCTATCTATTTGCAACCATTCATACACAGCATAATAAGATTTTGCATAAATAGCACTGAAAGGTACTCCTACCTATGCGCTTGCAACCATTCATGCACAGCGTAATAAGATTTCGGAAAAAAAAAAGAACTGAAAGGGAGTATTACCTTAGCAAGCCCAGCGAAGTTAATTGGCAGCACTTGTGAGGAGGCCTCCTGCCCCTGGTCAGGGGTGAGAATAACAGTGCCGTTCTCCTCGAGGGAGATGGAGGCTTCGCTCTTGTTCACCACCTGCAACTCTGGGCCGACCGTGTCAAGCATGACCTGCCAATGCCAATGGAGTAGAGTACCCAAAATGTCAGTATGCAAAAACAGCAAAAGCAAACACTAAGAGACCATGACCGTGAATGAATCAAATCGAATCGAATTGCAGTAAATCTGAAGGCGGTGAGGAGGGGGGCTCACCGCGCAGAGCTTCTTGGTGGACTTGATGGCGACCTTGAGGTTCTCAAGGGTTTCCTGGTGGTACTCGGCGTCTCCCCACGAGAAATCAAATCGGGCCACTGCAATTCGCACCACACAACACCAACACCAACACAAGAAGGTTAAGAACAGCTCGATCGAGCAGGAGATGGCGAAGCAAGCAGATTGGTTACCCGACATGCCGGCCTTGAGGCAGGAGGAGATGGTGTCGACGGAGCGCGACTTTGGCCCCAGCGTCCCCACGATCTTGGTCATCGCCGGGAAGAAGCTCTGTGCATTTTTTTCCCCGCAGATCAATCGAATTTAGGGTTCATCAACAAAAAAAAACCAAACAAATCTGAAGCGAAATCAAAGCATTCGAGCAACTTACGGGCTTGGATGGCTCCAGGATGGATGCCATCCTGATGGGCTCCTCCAGCAGCAGATTCGTCGAATGCATCTTGCCCTTCTTCGCTTCGCTCCTCCTCGGATCAGATCGAGAAAAAAAATAAATAAAAACCTAACGGCGGCGGTGGCGGCTCTTGTTCTTCTTCCTCTCCAAGCAATCAAGAGAGAATGGCCTTCTCTCTCTTTAAATCCTCTTCTCTAATTACAGCGACTCCGCCCTTTAAACGTGGCGCCTCCAAGAAAAGGGAAATCTCGAAGAAAGGGTTAAGTAGTGATAAAACGAGCTGCGAATAAACGGTGGATGGTGACGCGCCGCGCCGCACGCGGGTTTGGACCCGCCGCTGGGTTAGCTCTGGACCGTACGATGCGCCGCGATGGATGGATGGATGGATGGGTGGTGGTGGGCCGAGCCGCCGAGACTGGTCCGGCCCATCAAAACCGTCTGGTGCCAGCGTGGCGGGCCGTGTTCCGATGCATCGGTCAAACTCTTTCCGCTTTTCTTCTACGCTTCCAATGGACATGGTCTTCGTGGTCTCGTGGGGACCACTGATCGGTCTCTACAGTGTCTACATGTGTTTTTGTTTTTTTTTTTTCGTAAGGAATTTTGTTTACGTTTACCTAACGATGTCAACGTAGTTGTCGGCTCATTTTTTTTCTTTTTCGTCCTGGACTACCATTTTCATACAAGATGCTTCTGTTTGACCGGATTGTTCTGTTTCCAATAGACTACTTTTAGTCTTCTAGAACAGATACGAATTTGTATTTGGCTTAGCAGTTGGCATTAGCAAACCTATATGTCATTGTTTTATGAGGCAGGATTGCTGGTCATTTTTGCTACTGGTATTGATTAATCAGGGTAGCTCAATCGTTCTTTCGGAAAGCATCTGTCTTATGTTCTCAACTCACCCCTTCCGTTTCGTGTTAATAGTATGTTTTGTAAAAACAATTATAACAAAATTGCTTTAAAAATCATATTAATTCTTTTTAATCATGCGTTACTCTATCACACCACTTTGCGTGTAGAGGGATGGTTCCCAACCTCCTCAAGAAGAACACAGGCTAACTAATAGAATAATAATGCAAATGCTAATTTTCAACCGAAATAGTACTATAGTCTACAGTCATCGTCTGGCGTGAGCATGCCATGAACTTCACACCCCAAAATGTTGTACAACATACGCAATCCGCTTCAAAGAAAAAAAAAGAACAAAATGATGATGTGATAGTAGTAGAAGATTGCCCATATTCTCATTTTTATAGCATTTTAGTATGTCACAAAACGACATTCGCTAATAGAAACAAAGAAACAACCATACCGACTACTTCCTTCATCCAAAAATAAGTAAGTATTTTTAGCATATATCAAGTCAAATATTTATAATTGTGACTATTAATAGCAAAAAAAATAAAAAAATCAATAATGTAATTGATGGTAATTTATCATTAAATAAACTATAACAATATACAACTCTTTTTATTTAAAACATTTTACTTTTTATTTAAAATATTTTACTTTTATATAGATATTATTGATCAAACTAGTATCTCGAAGACTGTGTCAAAGTTAAAAATAGAGGAGTATGACAAACGCAAACAGAGTATAGCAGCAACTGCCAGCGTTCTCCAGGAGCATGCATTCGACATCATAATCCAAAATTATCTTACAAGAACACAAGCACCATCTTCCAAGCACAGGCACATCGACAATTCGACATTTCAGCAGAAGTGAAAAGCAGCTCAAGATAATACCAGCTGCAGTAGCAATTTCAGACTTCAGAATGCCAAGATCGAGCAGAGCATCATTTCAGAAATCAGAAAAAATGCAGCAGGCAGAGTTGTTCAGAATTCAGAAAAGAAGATCAATGAGGAGGAGGATGATGATGAGCTAGCAGCTGAGACGACCATCTCCGTCGTCAGTGGTAATGCCGATCGACGGCGACATGGTGGAGATGTCCCTGTCCTCCTCCGGGAACGGCGACTGATCCACCGGGATGCTCTCGATCATCCGCACCACGTCGGCCATGGATGGCCTCTGCTCCGGCTGCGGCGTGACGCACGCCAGCGCGACGTGCAGCATCGCCACCATCTCCTCCTCGATGTCCTTGTACCGGAGCAGCTCCACGTCGAACACCTCCGCCGTCCACTCCTCCCGCACCACCGATCGCACCCACTCCGGCAGGCTCACCGCCGTCGAGCACCTCTTGTCTTTCCTCTGCGCGTCTGCGGCGGCGTCGGCGGCGACGACCGGCGACGGCTGCGGGTACTGCGCCGGCACCTTCCCGGTGAGCGCCTCGAGGACGAGCACGCCGAAGCTGTACACGTCGGCCTCCTGCGACAGCCGCTTGTTGTCCTCCTGCTCCGGCGCGATGTAGCCTCCGAGGCGGGCAATGGCGTGCGCCGGGCTGAGGAGGAGCGCCAGGCCGAAGTCGGCGACGCAGGCGACGCCGTTCTTGTCGAGCAGGACGTTGGTGGACTTGACGTTGCCGTGGGGGATCGCCGACGTGCGGTACTCCCGGTGGACGCATGCCAGCCCGCGCGCCGCGCCGAGGAGAAGCCTCACCCTCGTCGTCCAGTCCAACGGCGACTCCCCCGACATCCGGTGCCCTGACAAACACAATCAATGGCGAGATCGAGCTCATCGTGCCACTCTCATGGCGATTCACAGCTAGGAGGAGGAGACATCAGACATGGATGTGTACCGTGGAGGCGGTCATGGAGGTTGCCATTGGGGAGGTAGTCGTAGATGAGGAGCTTCTCCTGCTTGGCGTAGTAGAAGGCTCGGAGGGGGACGAGGTTTGGGTGGCGGAGGCGGCCGATGAGGTCCATGTAGCGGTGGAACTCGTCGCGGGCGCATGGGTTGGCGTCGCGCAGCCGCTTGACGGCGACCATGCGGCCGTCGCTGAGGACGGCGCGGTACACGGTGCCCAGGCTGCCGCGGCCGACCATCTCCGCCGACGCGCGGAGAAGCTCCTCCAGCGCGAACCTGCTCCTCCTCCCGTGAGGCTGGTGCGGCGCCGCCGTCCAGCCGCCGCCGGTTGCCCTCCTGCCGGCGCTGCTGTCGCTGCCGCCTCCGTCGTCGTCGTCGTCGTCCTCGCCGCCGTCCACCCCGAAGAACACCAGCTTGCTGCGCGCGCCGTCGCTGTCTCCGCCGTCGTCGCTGCGCATGCCGGCGCTGCCTGGCCGGCCTGGCTGCACGCCCTTGCCTTGGCCGAACATCCCGCCGTCGTCGTCATCCTCCAGGCCGACGCGGCCGCCTCGTTTCCTCTTCTTGGGTGGCTCGCCGCCGCTCTCGCCGCCGGTGCTGCAGCAGCAGGACGCCACGAGCAGCGACAGCATGGCGAACAGGAAGAGAGCATTGCCGACGACGATGCCGGCAATGGCGCCGGTGCTCAACCCCCCCTTGCCGGGTCCGTCGCGCGACTCCGGTGTGGCCAACGCCGGCGAGGACGAAGCAACCGACGACGACGACGCCGCCGGGTTCGATGGCACCACGGACTGCGGCGACGACGGGACGGAGGGTGACGTCGGGGCTGGCTCGCGCGGCATGAAAGAGCACGCCGGCAGCGGCGGCGCCAGCCCGCAGAGGCCGGCATTGCCGGCGAACGAGGCGAGGCCGAACTTGGCGCGCATGGCGTCGGGCACCCTGCCGGAGAGCTGGTTGTTGGAGGCGTTGAACTCGGCGAGGCGCGGGAGGGCGGCGGTGACGTCCGGGAGCAAGCCGGTGAGGAGGTTGTCCTGGAGCTTGAGCGTGAGGAGGCCGGTGAGGTTGGCGAGCGCGGCCACCGGGATGGCCCCGCGCAGGCTGTTGTCGGCGAGGTCGAGGCGGAGGAGGCGGAGGAGCCGCGCGATGGCGTCCGGGATGGCGCCGGAGATGTCGTTGTGGGAGAGGTAGAGCAGCTTGAGGTTGGGGACGCCGAGGAGGAGCGTGTCGAGCGTGCCGTTGAGGCGGTTCCCGCGGAGGTCGAGCGCCCGGAGCTCGCCGAGGTGGGAGAGCGGGTCGAGCGGCCCACGCAGGTCGAGCGACGGCAGCGACAGCGACGTCACGCGGCGGCCGTCGCCGGAGCAGCCGACGCCGATCCACCCGCCGGCGCAGGCGTTCGAGGTGCTCCAGTTCGCCGCCAGGATGCCGTGCGCGTCGGCGCCGTTCCGGAAGATGGTGAGCGCGTCGGTGTCGCTCGGCTTCACCTCCGGCTCCGGCTGTGGCACCGCCGCCGCCGCCGCCACCGGCATTGCCAAGCTCGATGCAACCGCCATGATCGCCAAGAACTCCAAAGAACGCAACAACAGCAGCATCGCCATTGTCACCACTGTGCAGCTAGCTGCGAGCACAAGAGCACAGATGATTCTTTTAGCTAGAAAGATTCAAGATTGGCATGGAGGAAAGGGATCACTCAATCACAGGCTCACAGCCATGATCTCTGCTACTGGTACGACCCCCATCGATCTGCATTGGGTGAAGAGAAGCATCGTGTGCTTTCCTTTCTTTCACTTTTGATTTTTGAATTTTTTGATCGATTTTTGAAGCGAGGATAGAACGGTTTTATTGTTGCTTCGGTAAGTGTGAGATGAGGAGTGGTCGCGAGAGCTGTGGCGCCAGTGTCAGATTGACAGTACTGGATGCTTCCACTTTTCACTTTTGCTCTGTTCTTGTCTGCTCCTAGGCCCCTACCAATGCAGATGCAGGCCAAACTGTTCACCAGTTCACCTACACAAACCATCTCGGGCTGGTTTGGTTTGAGGAATAAATTAGACTTACCAATATTTGTCAATTTCAACAGTGTTTAGTGTCTATTTGGTTTGAATCCAAATTTTGGCATGCTTAAGAAAATATGCCATTTCAATAGTGAACTTAGGCTATTTTGGCTTCAATCCAAACACAATTTTGACTTACCAAAATTAGTCATGCCAAAACTTGCCAAAATTTGGCATTGACAAAATTTGGTAATACCTATTTAGGCCACAGACCAAACCAACCCCTCATCTCACAGCAATGTCAAAAGCTATTTCCCCTCCAAAACTAATTGTGTTTTACTCCCCTAAAATTGACCTTGAAAAAACTGTACAATTATTAAGCTCACATACTCTATTTGTCAGATAAATGGACCTGCACTTTACAGTGGCTGGCTAAACTGCGTCAGGCAGCTGCAACCTGGAAAAAGGCAAGCTGGTCCATGGTTTGGCAAATGATGCGGTGATGGTGATGGTAATAGTAGTAGTGATCTTACCGCAAGAAGAGGAGGAAGAAGAAGAGAAGCAGGGCCAAATCCTTGTCCTCTTTGGCAGCGTGACAACAAAAAGCTTGGACGAGGCATCATGTCGCGCCTTTGCCTTTCTCTTTCTTTACCTCTTCTTTTCACGCTAGCCCCCCTTCTCTCCCGCAGTTAGCGCAAGTTTGGACAGAGCAGCACCGCAGTTTAATAAAGTAGCCTCCACAAAATGTTGTTCAGACTTCCTAATTCCAGCATATTAAATCCTGGGAAGATAAACACGAATGGTTAAGTGAAACTGGTAGCAGGCTCTCTCAAGTCTCAAGTAAAGCAATGCTAAAACAGAACATCAGCTAGATGTTCATCCAGTCTAGCAACAAAGTACACAATGTTGCAGCAGAAGTTTTGAGGTTGGTCGTTGTTACTTAAACAGATGTCATTAGTTCCAAAAGGGAATTGCAAATAAGCTTTCCTTCTGCTTTGACGATTGTGTTAAATGGTTATCAAAGTTTTGTTCCAAAGCAAGGGCACAGTTGCAAAGGAAAAAAAAAACAAATAAAGAGATATAAAGACAGAGTAGGAGCATGAGGGGGATCATAGAAATTACTGCAACTTTGTTATCAGCCAGTAGTTTAACTCATCTCATCATCACAACTTTGCTTCTTTCAGTTTCATTGTCCATCCTGCTTTTTTAGGTTACATTATCAAGTATCCTGCACCAAGAAAAACATCAATGCCCATCAGTAGCTCAAAGAACTTAGTCAAAGTTGAGTCCAAAGAAAAGGCAGCAAAAGAACCTTGAGCAGTTGAGATCACAAAAGACGAAATTTTCATGAGCTCACATCTAATCGTGCTAAAACTAAGACTGGCTGCAGAAAACTTCCAATTGCTTTTTGGGCATTCATCCAATTCATTGTACAATTAAATTCAAAAGGTAAAAAAGAAAATCAATCGTAGCATTGCACCCTGCGCAGTCTAAGTTGTATGGGAGAACATGATGGTAAAAGTACGCCAGCAATCATGAAGTTCACTATAATCAAAGTACAAAAATAAAGTGATAAATCAGCAATGTAAAAGAACATGCCCAAGTGGAGATGGAAGTAGGCCGGCCCGGTGAGAAAAACAAAGGATTGCAGTAGGCAGAAATACGCAGGAACACATCAACAATGTGTATCTATGCAAATAGTCAGTGGGGCTGTCTTATGTTAGTATGTTCTGCACTAAAATCCACTTTAAATCTTAGCCTGGGTATGAACGGGCTACTAAGCTAAGGAATCAGTGACTTTAAAAGATAAAATGAATTCATATGTGATCAAGATTGTTTTGAAGCAAATATCTTCTATACTCTCGTATAGAGTGCATTTTTCTGTTGCTACAATTAGGATTTACAAAGCTAAAAAAATATTGCTTTCATGATGAAGTTTTGGTTCTTCAATAAGCTGAAATCCTAAGTATACCTTGCACGCAAAAACAGAAGACTAACATTTAACCTTTCAAGAAACCTTTCATTCCAATCAAATCTTTCATACCCTACTGACTGTAGCATCTCTACCACCATATTAAGGATGTGTTTAGTTTACGTCAAAATTGGAGGTTTGATTGAAATTGGAATGATGTGACGAAAAAGTTGGAAGTTTGTGTGTGTAGAAAAGTTTTGATGTGATGGAAAAGTTGAAAGTTTGAAGAAAAAGTTGGGAACTAAACCAGCCCTAAGATATAAAGCAATAGGTAGTGTTGGCTTTAGATTTTAGAATGCTTGACAGTTCATTCTTTTTGCTGGGCTGGCGATGCGTTCGTTGGCCGAAGTTTGTCAAGAGAAAAACGGTTGACAAATTTTCCAATGAGTTCAAATAGTTGCCTCGAGAATACTTTGTTCCGGTTTACCATCAGTGCCCAGCAAAGAGCTCTGCTTGCGCAAGAGCTCCTCCTTGTTGTGCGCTTTGACCTTCTCCATCCAGCTCTCTAGCAGTCCAGCTTATAGCTCGTTCTTTCATCTGTACATCATGTCATCATCATATCTCATTTGCAAAATGGGATGGAGTATAAGTTTGAAACAAAGTATGATGAAATAGGAGAACACATGTACCAACTCAATCATCAAAGAAACACATAGCGCAGGTCAGGTAAGCGTAAGATTTCCACTCAGGCAATTCAACAAACAAGTCATGTGCGAGGGGTGAACAATGTACCGGGGCCTTGCCCCGTGTACTGCTGGGACTCCAGTGGGGCGCAGGGGTTGAAGTCGAGAAGCCGCTTCATCACGGCGACCAACCACGTGACCGTCGTCTCCAAGCACGGCGCGAGGCGCGGTCCCCAGGCAAGGTTGCCCCCCTGCCGTCTGCCGGCCATCTCCGCTGACCACTCTACAGTTGAGGGAAGAAACGGCAGTGGCAGGTGCAATCGGCTGCTGGTGGGTGGGTAGGGTAGGACACATGGCTGGCCGGCGGGGATCATCGGCGGCGAGGCGGAAGAACGTCGTCGGAGTCGGATGGGCACGCCGTCGCTGAAGGCGTCGTGGGGGGGGGGGGGGGGACTCTAGAGCAGTATCAAGGGCTTTTATGCTATAATCCTGACCGCTGAGGATGTTAACGGTTAAAATAAGGGATATTTATGCAAATATCTGGACTGAAAAGGGGGGCTTCTTAGAAAAGATCAGGACCTATATGTTGCTAGAGTTAATATCAGGGGTTTTTGTGAAAAACTCCGAGATTGGGTAGGCCTAGATGAACAGATAAAAGGCCCATATATTTGCGGGCCAATGTACCAGTCTTTCTCGTATGTTAGTGGGCCGGTTTGATTCCAAATTAAACTATGGGACGGTGTACTGTCTCAACGGTATAGTTTATAATTTATACTTACCAATCACTCACCGATTCTTTTTCTCTCTAAAAGCGTGTCGTGTGCTGTCCTTTCACATGGAGGCTGCCGACTAGTGATGACTGACGAGAGGTCTCTTTTCTCCTACAGTACAAAATAGCTATGAAATACTCTAATACAGCACTACTTCTACACCTCTTTAGGTCCATATGGGTCTGACACCTGGTTCAACTAGTAAAGTTAGAATTAAGCACTAGAGCTAGTAGCATGAGCCTAAACAAAGCATGTCAGCGGCATGTGAGCAAGTTTGGTTGTACTTTCTGGCCTAGCTATGCATGGTCCATCTTTTTATTTGATTGTTGAATAGAAGTATATAACCCATAAATATTAGAATTAGTGGTATCACATCTGAAGTCTCGTACCATCACACCCTATATTTAGTATCAGATCCTCTACTAATATGTATCAACCCGGTATCTAGGTATTAGATCCGTTACTCATAGGTATCAAACCCGACCTAGGTATCGAATCCGGTACTTATAGGTATCAGACCCAATACCTAGGTATTAGACTTGGTATTCATAGGTATCATACTCGGTACCTGGGTATCCGACCCAGTACGTACAGGTATCGGAACTGATACTCATAGGTATAAGATCATATACCCGATACCCGGGTATCCGATCTGATACTCATAGGTATCATGCGCGATACCGGATCCGATACTCATAAGTATCAAACCTGACCTAGGTATCGAATCCGGTACTCATAGGTATCAGACCCGATACTTAGGTATCAGACTTGGTATTCATAAGTATTATACTCGGTACCTGGGTATCCGACCCAGTACGTACAGGTATCGGAACTGATACTCATAGGTATAAGATCAGATGCCCGATACCCGGGTATCCGATCCGATACTCATAGGTATCATGCGCGATACCGGATCCGATACTCATAAGTATCAAACCTGACCTAGGTATCGAATCCGGTACTCATAGGTATCAGACCCGATACTTAGGTATCAGACTTGGTATTCATAAGTATCATACTCGGTACCTGGGTATCCGACCCGTTACACATAGATATTGGAACAAATACTCATAGGTATGAGATCAGATACCCGATACCCGGGTATCCAATCTAGTACTCAGGTATCAGACGCGATACCTAGTTATCGGATCCGGTACTTATAGGTATCAGGCCGGATAACTCAGCATCAGATCTTGTATTTATAGGTTTCATACCTGGTACCTAGGTATTCGACCCAATACCTAGATATCAGATATGATAATCTAGCATCTATGTATCACATACTAGAGTTTCTAAGATGTGGTATAACTAAGAGCCCAACATGACATATCTAATTAGAATAATCCATTGTATCCATGTATAATCTAGGTAATTATTTGTCTGGTCTAATCCGTGCATGGTATAGGACACAACAAATAGATGCAACTCATCTTAGACACGTAGCTAGGCTACTAGGCTCCGCCATAATAAGTACCCTACATAGCTAGGGTACAGGTCTACTAGTAGCTATCTGGGTTACCCTGATACGGCTGCATAGTCACGTATCCGTATCGGATACGGCAACGGATACGGATACGTATCGGATACGCTCCGATACGTATCCCGTACGTATCCCACATATTTGCGATTTCCAAAAAAATAAATAAATCACGATACGCCAGCGATACGCCACGACCTTCCTCCGTCTTCGCTCGCATCAGGGATGCGCCACCTCACGAGCTTCCAACCTGATGGCTGATGCCTCTCGTGCGTGCCCGGCGTTGCCGCCGGACGCCGGCTGCAGCCGCGCGCGTCGCTGCCGTGCGCGGGGCCACAACGTCCCCTACGCGAGACGGCAGAGCCGCCGCCGCCAGCCTGGTGGTGGCGCACCTCTTTTGCCGCCAACCTCGAGGCCAGAACTGTTGCCGGCTTGCCGCGTGACTGCGTGAGGCACTTCCTCCGACGCCGGCCGCCGGGCATAGCGGTGGCCAGTGGCAGGCTAGTAGCATCGAAGCACGGAGCAACTTTTTCTTTCTTCGCTTGACTGCCTGGCCGGGTAATCCATTATCTTCAAAAGTTTCATGCTTGAATCTGCTGTGCCTTTCTTGTTTTCCTTAGGACAAAGTACTATCGTTTTTATTAGATACAAGTGCTAGTGCATCTAGCAATCCTAGAGGTTACTGCTTAGTGCGGCTTCTAATGTTGATGCAAAGTCATCAAGAAATATATGATTGAACTATTAATATGTGGTTTTTGGGATCTTAATCGCTTGTTAATTTGAATTGCTTATAGAAGAGAAAATTGCAGAATATTGATATGGAATCTGCTACACTGATACTAGTATTATATCGCTATTTCTTTATAAAAGTTCCTTGATTTTTTGTATTTTTTTTATATATAAATGCAATTTCCTTAATTTTTTTTGTGTATATATATATATATATATATATATATATATATATATATATATATATATATATATATATATATATATATATATATATATATATATAGGACACTCATATGGGGCACCATGGTGCCCGGGCACCATGGTTTCAAATGCACAAAATCACTCAAATTTTTCAAAATTTTCTAATTGTGAGTATATACCTAGTTATAAGAATTTGATTCGTACCTATACCTATCAACAAAACAACTCAAATTTAACTTTATTTCACAATCCATGATTACATACCTAACTAATTATATGTATGGATGCTATATACCTAGAATCAAAATCTAACAAAAATAAGTTCAAATTCAGTTCAAACTTGCTTTGAACTAGTTAGTAAAAGTAGTTAATGTTAATACCTAAATAATTAAAAAAGTTTCATACTCATTTGAATTGGTTATATACTCAATTTCAACAATGGTGCCCGGGCACCATGGAGCACCAAACAAATTTACTATATATATATATATATATATATATATATATATATATATATATATATATATATATATATATATAAAAGCGTATCCCCGTATCCTTGTTTTTTTGGAAAATGCCGTATCCCGTATCGACGTATCGTGTATCCATATCCGTATCCCCGTATCTAGGTAACGTAGGTAGCTATTACAGGGATTTGGCATGCACAACAAGCTAGTAGTACCTCCAGTTTTATTTACTAGCTAGGCTAGTATCAAAGGCATGACTTAGGCATGCTGGGTACTAGCTAGCTGTCAGGAACAAGACTATACACTGATACACACAACAAACCTGCGTGATGATAATTCTAGCAGCACACGACATACTCGGGAGAAGCCGGCACGCGGGGCCGCGGCATGAGGGATAAGTGGTATACTGTTCAACGGTATACCGTTGTGTAGTCTTTCTCTATCATTGTTAACAATGATAACGATTCATATTCCGAGCTTAGTCTTTCAAGTTACAAACACGTAACCGCTCAGAAATAGATTTATTCTCGGTTGTTGTTAGCATGATTTTAAAACTAATAAACGGTGTTTATATATATATAATATCAAATAAATCTATTTTTTAGTTTGTAATAATTAAAACTCAATTAATCATATGCTAATGTCTTTCTCGTTTTGCTTGCTGTGACTTCATCTTCTTTTTAATCAATCTCAAACACAACCAGCATATTTGTTGATATTTCCTACTATCTCCAATCTAAAATATAATAATTTGGTATTAGATGAGACATCCAGTTCTATGTTATTATATTTTGGAATGTAAGGAGTAGAAGATTACGCCGGAGGACCAAATGACTTCTCCTATGATTAGCTGCTACCTGTTCTAATTATATCTCCTTGGTTCTCCATCCATGACTGGGATAGGGCTCCATCCATGACATGGGATACGATATACGAGTTCACTTGTAGTAGAGCAGTAGAAGAAGCCATCAGCTGGGGCGGGACTTTCTCTATCCCTCTCGCGATACTCTGAGATCCATTGAGAGTTTTTCCTCTTTCTTCTTGACCCCTTTTCCTCCTCCTCCGATCCGGTGGTTCGCCGCTGATGAGGGTAGGGAGAGGGGTTGGCCTCCTTACCCTTAGGCGATAGGATGGTCGGATATATTCCGTGTAGGGTTCATTCCGTTTTCCTTTTGTGTGTAGTGCAAGGGATTCACCGGCGTCGAGCTCCCTTGTTCCGGTGGTCCTCTATGGAAGGTGCTGCTGAAGATCTCCTTAGTTGTTGCCTGCTTTTGGGTGGCTTCCAGGTTTGCTCTCACGTTGTTCGCTGCTTGAAGGGCAATAAGTCTGCTTCTCCGGCAAGCAGGTTGGTGTTTCTGTTGAAGGTGATGCCAGCCATTCTAACCAACTCCGGCAAAGTTGCTACTAATGTGGTGAGCCATTTCATTGCTGTCGACGTTCTTCAATGTGCGACTGTATTCTTCCTATTCTTTTTGTCGTGCGTCAACTTCCGCCTTGTGTGGTGAAAGCCCCGTATGGTTTTACGGCTTGGAGCTCTATTTTACAGTCTCCCTTGCTTTCGCCGTCGTTGTTGATGTCGGTTTCGTTGTCCTGGTCACCAGATTAGAGGAAGAAGCAGCGCAAGGACCAGATCGCTTTTTTTTTTCCTTATCTTTAGAAGTCCTTTGCTTTTTTCTAGGCCCTTTTGCATTTTTCTATCTTTTAGGAGTTCTTTTGCAATATGTGCTGTATGTTTACCAGCCCGTATGCTTGTGGGCATACTTGTCAGCTTCTCTTTTTTGGGCTTGCTCTCCTCTTACTCTATGGAAGTTGTATCAACTCATCATATAACGTGCTATTAGCCTTAAATAAAATCATGAGTTCTAAAAAAAAAAGAGTGCAATTGTTGATTGTGTGGAGAGCTTTTCGATTGTAATTCCGACGTGCCGGAAGTCGGAACACAGCTGTAGTCTCACGCCAATTGTCCGTGGATGATACTTTCTTGTTTGTCACCGGCCGAAAACAAGGTGCTAGCCTAACTACGAGCAGGGTTCACTCTATCGGTTTAGGGGTTTCTATTGGGGTCACCGAAATCCTGAAATTTCAGAAATTTCGGTTCAAAATTTCTAAAATTTTAAACAAAATTTAGTTGAATTTGAACAAATATTATCCAAATTCATGAAAAAATTGAAAAATTCAAAAATTTCAGCCGAATTAATATCATATCGGGGGTCACCGAAATGACCAAAATTTCCGAAATTTTGGTCCAAAATTTCTAACCCTGACTATGAGACGACGAGGTAGGAGATCACCTCAGCATTGTTGTATTTTCCTAGTGCATCCCAATCCAACAATTTACATGGCCAAAGTTGCCATAAGGTTTGGGTTTTATGAGGCTTGTAAAATCTGAGGTGAAGTTGTGCACACATGTGTGTATATGTATCCCTAATTGGATTCATGCCACTACAAATATACCAAATTAGAAAAATGCCACCACTATTCGCGATATCGGCTGGGTGCCACTGGAATTTTGGGAAATTAGATCCATGCCACTCCTTCGCGTTTTCCATCCACTCCCTGTCCACAGTGCCAACTTCGTCGACGCCTTCTCTTTCCCGTGCATGGACGTCGCCGCTGCTGCCGCCACCGCTGCTCCACTCGACGGAGATGATCAGCGGCAGGGAAGGGTGTTGCTACCTGGGGAGCTCGTCTCTGCCGTAGATTTCTACCATAGGGGCGCGGTCGTCGTCTCCCGTGTCGTCAAGACCTCCATATGTGTTGACAGAAAACACGAGGCCTGGGAGATCTGCTTAACTCCAGTGCAGGTCCAAAGCTCACCTTCGAATGTATGAGCGTGCCAGTTGATTTGATCCTGTAATCAACAAGAAATAGAGACAAAGAATTCGTGGTTAAATCTATAAATAATAGCCGATCGGCTAGGTGCCGATGACATATCATTTATCTTTGAGCCGATGTCATATATGAATCGATCGGCGGTTATAAATAGACAGTAAGGAACTAAATCTATTCGATCGGCTGTAGATATTAACGATATATAGTTCTTATATTAATATATACTTAAATCAAGTGATTGGGATAGATCGGTCACCATGCCGAGACAGTATAAATCACTTAGATCGAAATATATATTAATAACATGATTATATATGTTTATAGCATAGCCGATCAGATAGATCTAGCATGTATCGGCTAATACTCCGATACTACTCTACATAAAGATATCAAAACAAGTATAATATACCAAACAAAAGCTTAATATACTTAAATGCAGTAAGATCTTGACATAAAGGGCGGATTTAACATGTCACTTAGGCACATAGATCGAATATGGTTAAATCAGATAAGATCGGCTGAAACTCCGATACTACCCTAATCGGCAACCAGAGGACATGCTAGAGATTGATATTCTAAGCACGACTTAATAGATCAAACTCAACTGATGCAACATTAAGTATGAAAAGAAGAACAATATCTAGACAATCAAGACGCTGGATGTTTCATAAAGTGGTAGATATTTTATATAATCTAGGACAACATCGCTATTTAACCTAATCGGCTGCCTTCTATTAACAGATGTCAGCCGATTGTAGGTTAGATGACGATATTGCCAAAGCTAATGTAAGATATATAATAACTCGACGAATTATATAGGCAAGATTAGAGTGTCATAAAGATGGAAGCACTAATCTCGAGAACACAAGTCGTCATAACAAGTTTTACCTCTTGTTGAAGATCAAAACCGATGCAGCTCAACCCGAAAGTAAGAACTCGTCGAAAACAAAACTAAAGCAAAAAGGTGGCGATGCGCCGAAATTGTATTGAACGTGTGTGTTAAAAATTACATAGGGCTCGGGGTCTATTTATACCCAAGAATTACAAGATATGTCCATACCGGACACGACCACTATCTCTAACACACTCTAAGATACCATAAGTCTTTGCGGTAGACTTTTGCCCAAACATATCTCTAAGGAAGTTACATAAAACATCCTAATTAATAGATACAATTGCCTTCTCAGGACTCTATCCATGTGCGGCAATCATCTTGAAGCACCTCAATTCAACCCGATGTCATACACCAAATTATACTGTCGGAATCGGCTGCATCGGCTTACCTAGTCCGACTTAGACCCATCCGATCCTAATCGTAGCCGATATGGACTTCAGTCGATTCTTGCTCTGTTCTCGAATCAATCTCCGCCTTCGACTCCACCTCGATCTAGTCTCCTCTTCCGATGCTGATATTACCAAATTTGGTCGTTAACAATATGTCGTCCTCGTGGTTCCTCACCTCACACTTCACTGTCGATGCGTGCATTCTTCTCCAACGTGGCCACCATCCTCATCATCTTCGCCCGCGTCTCCCTCCTCGCCTTCTACCTCCACGCCGCCGCGCGGTGCCTCATCCGCTGCCTCGCCCGTTGGCGCGACTCCGGGGAGTGGGCGCAACCACAGCCACCTAGGCCGGCGTCCGACGACGACGCCAACACCGATAGGTCAGGGCGGTCGGCGCGGCGTTCGGAGTCCCGATGGTCGGCGGGTGGGCCGAGGTGGAGTGTGCCATCTGCCTGTCAGAGCTGGCGGACGGCGGCGTGCTCCCGGCATGCGGGCACAGCTTCCACAGCACCTACGTGGACGGAACCAAGAAGAGGAAGCAAAGAGGAAGTACGACGAGTTCATGAGGAGAAAGAGGGGCAGGAACTCCGCCATTGCCAAAACTCTTCTCGCCATTGGAGTTGGGAAATGGCACCGTCGCCGAGCTCCTTCGCCGCCGCATCGAGGCCGAGTGTCGGAGTTGGGAAATTAACAGGGAGTGGATGGAAAACCCAACGGAGTGGCACGGTTCCAATTTCCCCAAATTCGAGTGGCACTCAGCTGATATCGTGAAATGTAGTGACATTTTTCTAATTTGGTATATTTGTAGTGGCATGGATCCAATTAACCCTATCTTTAATTAGCTCTCTTCCCTCCTCTGTATTTTTGTTTTTTTAACAAATCAACCAGCGTCAATTTCATTTATTAGAACAGGATATCTTCGCTCCTCTCAATCAGCGGGTTAATTTCTATGATATGTTGGAGCATAACTCAGGGTTAATCCTTCATTCATCGCACAAGATACCAAGTGGTGAAGGGAGATACAGGTTCGTAGACTGGGAGAAGAATTAGACAGGGAAAAATAGCTAGGTTGGGATTCAGAGAAAAGGATTTTGGGAAGAGGAAGCATCCAGGGAGAAGGAGAGGCTCGTTCCTTGGTTCAGTTCATCGATGCCTTTTGCCATGTCTCCCTGTTCGTTTATACTCCCTTATTGTCCAAATGTTTGACGCCGTTGACTTTTTAAAACATGTTTGACCATTCGTCTTATTCAAAAACTTTTATGAAATATGTAAAACTATATGTATACATAAAAGTATATTTAACAATGAATCAAATTATAGAAAAAGAATTAATAATTACTTAAATTTTTTGAATAAGACGAATGTCGACGTTTGATGTCTCAACTACGGTATTTGAACAGTATGGGGATCGTTGGTGCTAGGATATACACGAGACTGAAGTAAAAGAGATGGAGACGAGGATTTTTATATAGGTTCGGGCCCCTGAGCTGTCAGGTAATAACCTGTCACACCCTAAAAATCCTAAATATATAAATTGTTGTTTAATTGGAATTTATTTTAAAAAGCCTAGAAGAGAAGATCTAATTTTAATTAATAAATTCCAATATAAAATGGGGCCAGATAAAATTTCATTAAATACTTTGCTTAACTCTATAATTCCTAGATTTTTCTGAGATTTATTTGAGCTAAGGAAGTATTTTTAATAAATGGAATTACATTTAATGAATAATTTAAATTGTAAAAGGTTTTAAAAATCCTCTTTTGGCTTTGGGCCGAAAGTCGGCCCAAAACCTTTTCTCTCTCTCCTGGCCCAATCCGGCCCGCAGTCGAGCCGCCCGCTCGCGCGCGCGCGTCCGCCCGCTGACAGGTGGGGCCCACCTGTCGGACTCGTCGTCCTCCTCGCGTCGTCGCCCGGCCGGAACCCTAGCTGAGCCGCGCCGCCGTCTCCTTCCAAATTCGCTCACGCCTTTCCTTCTCCGGTGAAATCAATAGAGGGGAAATGATCTTCGGGATCTCCTCTACCTTTCTCTTTTGGAATCGTCGGCTAAAATCGTTTGGAAATCGTGGATTCGAGTTCGATTCGGATCGATCTCTCTCCTCCGAACCCTAGACTTTCCTTCATGTCGCCGGTCGCCGTGGGCCTTCGCCGCCGCCTCCTTGCTCCTATAAAAGGACCCCCAAGCCCGCCGCTACCCGCCGCCACCCTCGCATTCGCCTCTCGTCGCCGGTAGAGCCCTAGCATCGTGTAGCCTAGCGCCGCTGTCGCCGCCGCAGCTCCAGCCGTGCGCCGCCGTCGCTCCGGTCGTCGTCGCTGCTCGGGGAGGTCGCCGTCGTGGTCACCAAGCCGTCGCCGATCTCGTCCACCTCTCCGCCGTCGTCGTCAAGCCGAAGGTTGCCGCCGCTTCTTCCTCGACGCCGTCGCCGTCCGTTGATCTTCCGCCATTGTTTTGGTCACCGGTGAGTTCGCCGCGTCGCCCTCTACGTGTTGGTGTCCTCCGTTCGCGTCGTCGCGCCGTCGTTCGCCGACGAGTTTGCGCACCCGAGCCGCCGCCGGTGGTGATGTCACCGCTGACGTCATCGTCGTCGTCTTCCGTGGTCCGGCTGTGGACCGGTCGATCTCGGCCGTTCGTTTTGGATGGAAAGATCTCAGCCGTTCGTTTTCGTGAGCCGCCGCCGTGCACCCGGTTCACCGCGAACCCTAGCCGCTGACGCAATAATTCCCTTTTCCTTTTAAAAAATAATTCATTATTGCGTCATAATTCAATTAAAATCCATATAAGTGATTTAATCCGATTTAATCTTTAAAAATTCATAACTAATTCATCTTAGCTCGGATTTAGTTGGTTCAAGTCTCTAAATTTTTCTAAAATTGAGATCTACATGTTAAAAATATCCACATGTACTGTTCATGCTTGTTTATGTGCTGTTTTGGTGATTTTGCTCCTTTCTGTTTAGATTCCGACGTTTCCGGAGAGTCCATTTTTGCAGGAGAAGATTTTGAAGAGTTCCAAGGCCAGCAAGGCAAGTCACACAGATCCCAAAGAACCCTTTGAGCATGTTGATCCCGTTTAAAGCTATTGTTTCTATTCAACAATTGCATTTATTTTCGAATGTCATTGGGTGGAATTAACCTATTGTTTGTTATAGCCCTTTTGTTCTTGATTACTTTATTCCTTGATACCTTGGGTTATTATAACTTGACTAGTTGAGCTTTATATATTGGTTCAGCTAGATATTAGATATGATTGCTTAGCCATGCTTAGAAACATTAGCACACTATTGGGATAACTTATGATTCACTATTACTTAATGATGGCTTAATGATAGTTCACGATGGTCAATCGTGATTGGTTAATTAATTACTTGCCAACTAAAACTTGATAATGGTGGGTTGTGAGCACATGGTTTTGAGAGTCGTGCTCATGACAATTAAGGACCGGTTCACGAGTTTTGGTTGTGAAACATTAACCGTGCCAACCACAAGCCAGCGTGGGCAACGGCTTTACCTTTTGTATAGCATGGTTCATTGCGGAGCACCAGACTGAGAAGTGGCGGAGATAAGCCCACGGGGGTCACTGGGGAGTCCATGCCTTGTTTATAAGGGGTGATTGATTATGATCCAGGAAAGGTGCGCTGTGGTGGATCGTGTTGTGCGAGGGGTACTGTCATAGCTCCTTTCCGAGGTACCGTGGTGGTATTAAGGCACATAGTGACATGTTGTGGGGCTGTGTCTTGTGAGTACAGTGGTACACCTCTGGCCAGAGTAAAACTATTCGAAAAGCCGTGCCCGCGGTTATGGGCGGGTCTAACAATGTCTTTCGTGATTAGTCTCACACTTCTCATCATAATAAAAGATGCTATAACTGGTAATAATTTGATTAGCTCCTGGTTTGGAACGGTATATTCTTGGTTTGGAGATAGAACTGTGCAGCCGGGATGGTTGTTCAGAATGGTTGGGCCTATGCAACAGGGTATGTTGTATAGTGTTGGATTAATATTGTTTAATTATTACTTAACTGTTTTATTAAATTCTGAAATGTTTATTAAATGCTGTTTATGCAAATGAAACCCCACTGTGCCATCCTTTGTTATCCTGTGCACTTGCATATTTGCTGCGTGGCTTGCTGAGTATGTCATATACTCACCTTGCAATCATTCATCAGAGGAAGAGTTCTACAGTGATGTTGATGGTGTGGAGGATTAGGTGTAGCCCTGGTCAAGCTACCTGTGGAGTGGAGTCGTCTGCGCCGTTTATCTTTTTTTTTCCGCTGCTTAGATCTTTATTGATTGAGATGAACTATCTACCTCTGTAATGACATTTTATTCGCTTATTAATTAGAGTAATAATTGTACTCTATTATCAATTTGTTATTGTGTGCCTCGGCTGATTTCTGGACGAGGGTTCACACACATGTAAGCGTTTGGAATTTTGGATAGAAATTCCGGGCGTGACATAACCCTACATCCTGTTGGCTGGAGCCGGAGTTGCTTTTATTCACCATAATCACACCAATACAATATGTGGGGTAGCCTATCTAACTGTTGTCGACATCTCGGTCTGAAGATCTGACTCGTAGTCGACAACAGGGTAGCCTTCCTCCTCGAATCCGTGCCCGGCGAGATCAGAGATAGCGCTTTCGTCTCTCCTGACGGTATCCGGAGACACCGTAGGGGAATAGCCATGCCTATCCCTGAAGTCGATATCCGGCGTCTTGTCTTGGAGTATGTTGGCTTGTATGTTGTGGCTTCTATGTCGATTGTGTTGGGTGTTGATTGTCTCGTCATGGTGGGTGTTGATCGTGTTGATCGTCTCATCATGGTTGTCCCCCTGTCCTCCTAGGGGGGCTTGTATTTATACCCATAGGTGTCCCCTTGTCCAAGTAGAACTAGGGAAACCAATATGGATACAATCCGAGTAGTCCTTGTCGTTTCCATGTAGAACTCTGGTTGTCTTTCCTTATCCGGAACTCCTCCTATATCCGCAGGTTGTTTCCATATAGGACATGGTATGTGGTGGGTCCTGCCGAGATTTAGTCAACTACTATTAGGTATGTGGTATACATAACCCTGACAGTAGCCCCCGACTTCGATGCAAATGAATGAATTCATATTCTCAACTGCGCAGACATTGGAGTAACTATTATCGAGCTCATGTGACAGTTCTCGGTGAGTTTAGAGAGAACGTTGGACTTCCTTTGTCAGCCTCGTGCGGGCACCGAAAGAGTTTGTCTAAGTCAATCTCTGATGTCGACCGAGAAAGTACAGAGCGTACGACTAAGTCTCCCGTCTTGCTGTAATCGAGAATTTGGATTGAAGTCAAGAAATTTTATCTCGGCGGGTACACCATCTCTTCATTCCGTATTCCTTGTCGAGATCTAGCAACCGTTCTCGAGCGATCGAGAAGGCATAGAGTCCGCGACGGAACTTTGTCGACATTTGTCGTACTCGCCTTAGTCGATCTTGGTGTAGAACCATAGAGACATGCGATCTTCGATAATGTCGAATAGAATTTTCCTGAAATCAATACTCAGAAAAGAATATTAGATAGAAATAGCCCCCGAGCGAATGCTCAAAGGGTGACATGTTATAATATGTATGGTAAATTGAAAATGAATTAAATTTACCAACCAATGTTTTGTGTATGAGCGTCTTCTCTCTTACCGACTTCGATCAGTCAGTTTGTAGAGTCATATACTGTCCCTAGCCCCCAGCCTTGTCGTCGGAGAATCATTCTCGGAGGATAAGGCTCTTGGACCCTTGACCTGCCTTGGTTGAATAAGCACTGATCCTAGCCCCCAGCCATGAAGTTGGAAAACTCAATTTCCGATTACACGGCTTGGTTAATACGCAGGGCGAGAACTGTTACACGACCAGATCTTACATGGTCTTTCGTCTCTACAGGATCCGACAAGGCCTTATCGGCTCTGGGCGTCCCCAGCCGAAGATCCCTTAGGTTCCTCGGAGGCCTTGTCAAGACGGCGTAAAGGGACAGTACGATAGGTTTCAACGCTAGGTGTCGTGTGATAAGGGATCTCTGGGTAAAACACTTGGCGATATTGTGTACCTGCTGCCAACTTTGTTGAAGTAGAGGTAATGGGAGAATCGCTACATCGCTGGTCGAGGACCAGTCAGTAGTCGTAACTCGACCACTTAAAGTGGAAGTAGTGGGAGAAACGCTACATCACTGGTCGAGGACCAGCAGTAGTCGTAACTTGACAACTTCAAGTGGAAATAGTGGGAGAAACGCTACATCGCTGGTCGAGGACCAGGCAGTAGTCGTAACTCGACCACTAGAAGTGGAAATAGTGGGAGAAATGCTACACCGCTGGTCAAGAACCAGGCAGTAGTCGTAACTCGACCACTTAAAGTGGAAATAGTGGGAGAAACGCTACATCGCTGGTCGAGAACCAGGCAGTAGTCGTAACTCGACCACCTAAAGTGGAAATAGTGGGAGAAACGCTACATCGCTGGTCGAGAACCAGGCAGTAGTCGTAACTCGACCACCTAAAGTGGAAATAGTGGGAGAAACGCTACATCGCTGGTCGAGGACCAGGCAATAGTCGTAACTCGACCACTAGAAGTGGAAATAGTGGGAGAAACGCTACACCGCTGGTCGAGAACCAGGCAGTAGTCGTAACTCGACCACTAGAAGTGGAAATAGTAGGAGAAACGCTATACCGCTGGTCGAGAACCAGTCAGTAGTCGTAACTCGACCACTTGAAGCAAATGTACGAGAGATCACTACGATCAACTGGTTGAGAACCGGTGAGTAGGAATCCCTTGATCACATGGAGTCGTGGTACGAGGACCGCTACGCTGCTGTAGTCGTACCTTGACCATCTGAAGTTAAGGTGCGAGAGATTGCTACGTACTGGTGCGAGAACCAGTGAGCGAGCAGAATTATCTCTCGAACACCAATGGAAGTTGCGGTGTGAGAGATTGCTGCGTACTGGTGCGAGAACCAGTGAGCGAGCGGAATTATCTCTCGAACACCAATGGATGCTGCGGTGCGAGAGATTGCTACGTACTGGTGCGAGAACTAGTGTGCGAGCAGAATTATCTCTCGAACACCAATGGTAGTTGCGGTGCGAGAGATTGCTATGTACTGGTGCGAGAACCAGTGAGCGAGCAGAATTATCTCTCGAACACCAATGGAAGTTGCGGTGCGAGAGATTGCTAGGTACTGGTGCGAGAACCAGTGTGCGAGCAGAATTATCTCTCGAACACCAATGGAAGTTGCGGTGCGAGAGATTGCTACGTACTGGTGCGAGAACCAGTGTGCGAGCAGAATTATCTCTCGAACACCAATGGACGCTGCGGTGTGAGAGATTGCTGCGTACTGGTGCGAGAACCAGTGAGCGAGCGGAATTATCTCTCGAACACCAATGGACGCTGCGGTGTGAGAGATTGCTGCGTACTGGTGCGAGAACCAGTGAGCGAGCAGAATTATCTCTCGAACACCAATGGAAGTGCTAGAGTTGGTTTATTGCAAGTGTATCTCATGTGGCTAGTATGACTCACGTACCCAACTTATAGCATATCCGGATGTCCGTTCGCAATCATGTCGGGTGATCAGGCCGACGACGTTCGCGAGGAATTATCCGTTAACAACCTTTTCTCGAGTAGTCTAGCCATGGCAGATGCTATGAGATAGGTCGTCGGTCTTTGTTGGTAGGTTGGGTGCGATAACTCCGCATTTGTCGAAAATGTTCTCGATAATGGAGTGTACTCGACCATAACCTACTCGAGTGCTCAATTGTTCCTGAAAAATATTTTTTAGAAGGCAAGATATATAGCAGATAATATCGAGTATGTACTCAAAAAACTGCATGGATCTTCTAGTATTATCAGGATACAACAAGCAGATGCAAATATTAAGCATTATGTAAACCGTGAACAAGCATGATTTATACAGAAGAAAACAGAGTGAGCCCCCAGCGTTAGACCGTAGTTGGTTTAACGTCGGAAACATCCGCGCAATAGATATTGTATAAAAAACATGCTCTAGGTAAACGTAATAAATTATAGATCTGACAATGCTGTATCATCTGAATAGGTACGATAAATTGCATATAAAATATTGCGTACCTTTGTAGATACATGCCGGATGTATCTACGAAATTAGTAGACCATTTTTAAAAAATCAATCTACTAAATACCTGATCACGGGCGGCCGTTGATTTATCTGAATAATCAACACGTTGCAATTTAGACAGCCATGTTGGTCTTCTTTGCAGGTACACGTCGGCCAACTAATGCATGCATGCCTAAGCACGTACTGAGTCCATGCATATGCATGTGTACACGTCAGGAGCAAGCATATTAGTTGGATCTTTGTCTTGTTGTTTTCTCGATACCTTGGTAGACATCCGTGATCAATAATCCCTGGAACACATGATGTCGGGATGGATGTTCTCAGTATGCGTCAGGGGTCCAAAATTTGGATCCTAATCGGGGTGTGAGAACGATCCAAATCCCAAAAGAATCCAGTGAATAGATCGAGATGTTGATTTTGGTTCCTCGATGGCCGGGTTTCTGAGCAGGCAGCAGCATTACCGAGGTTACCAAAAATCAGTTGATGATGTCGCTTCCGAAGAGATGGAGATCGGAGACCTCCTAGTTGATAATATCAAGTCACTGTTCTCTGTGGCGGTGACGTCTTGAAGTTTGGTCGATCTCGAGAGATCGAGTTGTTGACGACGATGGTTCCGATCTCGTCGAGAGACATACTCTGGTCGGGTTAGATCTCCCCACAGCGAAGTCGTCGAGTAGCTTGTTGTCGGAGAATCTGTCTTTTGAACCCATCTCGTTGAAATCCTAGAGCACCAAAATCCCCCTACCTGGCGCGCCACTGTCGACGTTTGATGTCTCGACTATGGTATTTGGACAGTATGGGGAACGTTGGTGCTAGGATATACACAAGACTGAGGTAAAAGAGATGGAGACGAGGATTTTTATACAGGTTCGGGCCCCTGAGCTGTCAGGTAATAACCCTACATCCTGTTGGCCGGAGCCGGAGTTGCTTTTATTCACCATAATCACACCAATACAATATGTGGGGTAGCCTATCTAACTGTTATCGACATGTCGGTCTGAAGATCTGACTCGTAATCGACAACAGGGTAGCCTTCCTCCTCGAATCTGTGCCCGGCGAGATCAGAGATAGCGCTTTCGTCTCTCCTGACGGTATCCGGAGACACCGTAGGGGAATAGCCATGCCTATCCCTGAAGTCGATATCCGGCGTCTTGTCTTGGAGTATGTTGGCTTGTATGTTGTGGCTTCTATGTCGATTGTGTTGGGTGTTGATTGTCTCGTCATGGTGGGTGTTGATCGTGTTGATCGTCTCATCATGGTTGTCCCCCTGTCCTCCTAGGGGGGCTTGTATTTATACCCATAGGTGTCCCCTTGTCCAAGTAGAACTAGGGAAACCAATATGGATACAATCCGAGTAGTCCTTGTCGTTTTCATGTAGAACTCTGGTTGTCTTTCCTTATCCGGAACTCCTCCTATATCCGCAGATTGTTTCTATATAGGACATGGTATGTGGTGCGTCCTGCCGAGATTTAGTCAACTACTATTAGGTATGTAGTATACATAACCCTGACAACGAACGGTCAAATATATTTAAAATGGTCAACGGCGTCAAACATTTAGGGATGGAGGGAGTAGCAGGTTAACCTTCCAGCCTGGTGGGTCTTCATGGCCAGCCCACTTAGGGCCCAAGCCCGTGACAGTGTGATAATGTGAAATGAGAAGGAAAATGATTTAGTTGTAGATTAATCATGCTAGGTTAAAAATAATAATGGAGGTGATGATGTAGCTTAATAGAAATATCATTTATTACACTTGTTGGGGGCCAATGACGTTGGCGTTAGGATTCAACCACCCATAATGTGCCCATTCATTCTAAAATTAATTGGAGGTTTCTACCGTCTTGAAAGGTAAATGCATTATTAGTGTTAACGGGGAGGTGTTATGTTATGCAATATTTCTAGAACAATGAGGTATGGAGAAACTTTCAATGACTTTAAAGTTTATTCAGTTCAATAAAATGGTCATTTTGGTTCTTTACTATCCAATTATATTTATTGGTATTATCAATAATTTCGTAGGACATCAATATTGATTTGATAAAAGAATTGGCTTCAATCCAAAATTTAGCCAAACATTATTGAGTAGAGGATCAATTAGTAAGGCACATTTTGATAGCTATCCAGAATGGTCCGTACCTCACGATACATATCAACTCAGCTAATATAGTTTAGTTTTGCTATGATAATCCTAAAAGGAAGACTTAGTATCCTGATCTAACATTTTTTTTAGAATATGTCATTAGGAGGGGAGAGTTTCCCCACCTGTATTTCATTGATAAAAGGGTGCCTAGAAGTACAAGATCATTACAAGATCGTTACAGATTTAGAGAACGAAAGGAGGAAAAGAGGAGATCCTTCCAAGCTGAAATTACAAGTCTATTCTCGAAGTCGTTCAGCCCAGAGTAGCATCCTTATACACTTCACCAAAAGGCGATGTAATGATAGTGGTTCATTTCTGGAAACCACACCATGACGGTGGTTCGAGAGGTTCCAAAAGCAGAAAAGCAGAGAAGATAGAAACACATGATAATGCCTCTTTTGCTGCTGACTTCTGGGAGCTACTGAACATCCTGATCTAGCATGCCAAAGTAACGAGTGTTATCTGATAGTATGATCCCTCACCATGGTATGTAGTGGAGTGGTTTACAGCATGGTATGTATCTGTGAGATAATACTGATACACGAGCTTGGGTTGTCATCACTTTCACTATTCTTGCGTGTTTCCTAATGCATCCTAATCCTAATCCCTCCATGTCAATGCATGGACAGAGTTACCATGAGTTTTAGATTTTGCGCGGAGAGCATATGCTAGTATGCATCGCGTCTCTCTCTCTCTCTCTCTCTTATCTATCTTTGCTCCCCTTAATTGTCAACTCATTTCTACAAATGTTGAGGCGCATCTCCTTCTATTATTTGCCAACACCACTACTTATATATAATTAAAGACTAGAAAAATACCCGTGTGTTGATACGGGAGGAAAAGACCGTGGAAGCGGGCGTCGTTCTATGGCAGAGTCCGCAATGTCAACGAAGGAGTAATCATGGCGGAGCTGGTGGAAGTAGTGTCCAGACACCTTGGTGGTTGATGGCACATCGCCGACGAAGCTTAGTGCGGCCGACTACAGGAGCTCTTGCCGGCATGGCAAGGAAAAGCTTGCTGGCGGCAGCAAGATGACGACACACGGCTTGGGAGGGACAGAGCGGCACGGAATGAAACAATTCACGTCCTTGGTGGCATGTTTTGAAAGTGTTGCGAATTGAGTGGCACATCCTGAAGGTGGTGCAGCAAATCGAATGGCATCTTCTAAAAATTCTCTCCTAAACCATTTGTAATATGTGATAGTAGAAATGCCGGCATGTTTGCAATGGAAAAAGATACAATTGCGTATGTAAATCGGGACATGTTTATATGTGTTTTTAAGTGAGACCGTCATAAATTTTAATATCGATTCGTCAGTTCCAATAAACATATTGTCATGGGCGGATCACCCAAAAAATTCTTAGCCTAACACATAAATATACGTATGTGAAAAGAAACTTTTGAAAAAACGAAGAAAAAAGGCTCGTTTTTAATATATTATGATGCATATTTGATCCATTTATACTTTTAGCTTTGTTATATATAAGTTGGATCACCCATATAAAAGTTCGAGATACGTCATTGGTATTGTTAAATCTATTATTAATTAGTCATTTTCATTTTTAAGGGAGTATTGTTTCCAGTTTATAAATTAATTACATTTGAGGTCAAATAGTAGTATTTTTTTACCTCAACAAATTGATAGAGAAATGAGAAAAATAAAAGGAAGAGAGGTCTGGTAGGGAAAAAAAATAAAGAAAGAAAGCAGAGCACGAGAACAGATAAGTCATAAGTCCCCATTTTCACTTTCTCCTTCACTTTCCCCAAATCCATCCGCTCTCATCTCGTGTCCTTTACTCCTGTCTAGCTGTCTCCCCCGATTCAACTCCCCACCACCGGCCACCTCTAGCATCATTGTGCTTCTTCCCCGTCTGCTACCCCCTCCCCCTCCCCCCCCCTCCCCCCCCACACACACAACAATCTTTGAGCTCCTTCCCTACCTGTTGCGCCCCATCTTCCTCTCTTGGCGGCATCCGGTTATGCATCTGGGCTGCAGCTCAGCTCAAGTAGTTGACGGGGGCGGAGTGGCCTCGGCAGCGGCGTGGAGTGGATTCGACGGTGATGATCTGCTTCCAAGCCAAGTCTGATGCCGTGCACGGCCGCCTCCTGGTTCTCTTCCGCACGCAGCCAAGGCCACGACAGCGAGCCTCGACCTTGCGTGGCCCATGAGAAGCAGGCGCAAGGCCGGTTCAGGGTGACGGCTAGGGTGCGTGCATGGTGGTGCTAATTCTGTGCTCGCATCACATGATGGCGGTGATTTGCCAAATTGGTAAGCCATCAATCTGATTTGCTTAGGGATTTACCCAGAAATTTGAGTTCTAAATTTGGGTATTTTTCGTTTTAGGGTTTTGAAATCATGCGACGTGCGGCCGAAGATAGAAACCGGTGAGAATGATTCTGGTGGCTGGAGTTTTGCTTTATTTGGATTTGGGATCTAATTCGAGGAAAATTTGGAATTTAGGGTTTGTGCAAATTGGGTATTTTTCCTAGAACCAATTTTTGTATTTTTATATGTTGTATATATGCAAGTTGTCCTAGTGTAACACGAACCGGTTTAAATTTAGCCCAATTTATGTAAAATCCTGATCGGAACCGATTTGGTGCGGACTTAGGATTACTTTGACTTTTTTTCTCCGTGTCAAATTGAATCGGATCTGTGATTCTTTTGTGCATTGGCCAAAGTATGCGATAAACTCATACGGATACAGACACAATCAGGGACGACGTACGAAATTTGTGGCAAAAACATCTTAAACTTTTATAATAGGAAAAGATAAAGATGAAAGAGAGAGTTGTATGTTGAATTTAACGGCATTGTGTTCATGTGAAAAGTACATATTATAATAGACGTGCGGTTGATGTAATTAAAGGGACTGCACTTGTAGAAAGTTCATAGTAACGAATCATCAAGTAGCTGATGTGAAATAATCCGTTTGCCAAAAAGTTGAAATAGTCTCATGTCTACCGTAGGTAAGCTGTTAGAGAAACTTGTGGCCGAAAACATCTGAATTGCCTAGCTACACAAATACACAATTATACCTTGCAAAAGAAAGCACAATTAATTAGTCAACCCCATCATGCTTTAGTGGGTCGGATTATCCGCTCGCGGATCATGCCAGAGACCCTTTTTTTGTGTGTGTGTTGCTGCGGATAATGTCAAGCTCGATCCAACGATCATTAAGTTCTAAAAGATATGATGATAATCACAAAATTATTTATTTTGACAATGTTATGCCGGAGGACCAAAATATAGTTCACTTTCTAGTTTCTTCAACGTTAGCTGCTCTAGCTCTTGTAGGTCTCTCACCAGTGACGAAGCTAAAAATTTCTTAAGACTAAGGTTAAACTAGGCTCAACTAATATTTTTTTTAATGTCCAAAATTTACATGCATGGTGAATTTAGAGAATTTAATTAAACATGATTTTAGAGGTAAGCCTAAGACTCAAGCCCTAGCTGCTCTATGCCTGTCTCTCACAACGACACTTCACCTAAGCATGTACTTCTCCTCCGAAACACTCCGATATTTTGATCTCTCTATATTTCCCATACAACCATATTAACCAGGGATGTTATCGCCTTCCTTGGTTGTCCGGCTACTAGCACTGAAACCTTACGTCAAGTCTCCAACACATACACTACCTTCCATAGAAAAATGGCGTAAGGTTTCAGTGCTATAGCCATAGTTGTATTTCCTAATACATCCCAATCCTAGTTACAAAATGTGTATGGCAAGAGTTACCATAAAGTTTAGATTGTGTGGTCTGTAAAACTTGTGGTGAAGTTGTACATGCAAAATGTATGTTGTTATTCATCATTTTGTCCTCTCTTTAGCCCGTTCCTCTCATCAGCTAGTTTCTATGAAATGATAGACGCATATCCCTTTCTCTTCTTGCTCAGCCCACTTGTATATAAAGAGAGGTGTAGTATCTTAAATTTGATCTGGTATTGCAGCCAGGGGCGGATCCAACGTGGGTGCAGGGGGACTCAAGTCCCCCTACACCCACAAGACTCATGAATACCCTCCGGAGCACCCCTTTTATTTTTTCACTATGAATGATAAACTAAAAGTCTCTAGATGGCTGAAGGTTGAAAAAACTGCGCAATTGAGCCTCTCCAATTTTTTTGTTCCTGGATCCACCCCTGATTACAGCCATGTGTCCATGGTGCAGACCATGTTAGGCACTTGGTGTAATAAGAAAAGAGGGCATCAGAGTAACTACAATTTATAGAGACCATATATTTGGACACACGATCTGTTAGAAACTTTGATACTTCCTCCATTTCACAATGCAAGTTATTCTAGCATTTTCAATATTTATAGTGATGTTAATGAATCTTAGACGCTAGAATGATTTACATCGTGAAATGGAGGGGGTAAAATATAAAATCTACTGCAGGGTACACCCTCTATGAAAAAAAAAGACCACTTCTAGATTAGAATGGAGAGAGTAGGTGTTAAACACATATTGCCAAGAACAACAATGCGTCCATTTCAACCAACCATTAATCTTTTACGAGGGCACATACAACGTACGTATACCTCTTCACACATGGACATACTACGTGTATACGCTCGGCACACACATACGATTTTTCGTATACATTGGATGTGTGTGTGGCCTTTGTCCATAGGGAGTTAGTTAATCACGAGAAGAAGAGTGAATAAAACCCTCGATTGGACGCACAGCTGTGTCATATCCAATCCAGAAGCCACACGTACGCACGAACACAGCCCAGCTGGATTGCCACCGACCACCGGTCAAATTTTCGTTCGGCCGACTTGGATTGGATCTCTGGCCATGACTTCTGTCCGTGGAAACGCCCTGGTATTCCCGGTTATGACTGATCCATTGCTTCCCAGTTTGTGCCTTTGTGGTGTTTGGATTGTGCATCTGCAACATATACATATATATACTAGTATGGTGTACCGTAAATAATTCTACTATATTGGCTGTGGGCTGGACCCTTTGGATTTCTGCTCCATTATGCATATGTATCGACCAAGTGTATATATATGGCTCGATTGGTGGTGTGCACGTTGTTGCGGTGTGTAGTTGGCGGTGTGCAGTGGTGTAGGTAGTTTTGGTGTGTGGGCAATATTTGTAGACTTTGCGATCTACTAAGATATAATTTGCTAAGCCTATAGATCACCCTAATGCGGAATTGGGGTTTAACTGACCATTATTTGAAGTCATTGATGCGGTTCTCCTTGTTCTTGTTGGTGTAGAGGTAGTAGTGGTAGCAGTTGCAGTGTGAGCACCGGCTTGATCCCGAAGGGGTTGCCGGTAATCACTTGTGGGGTAGCGATGGCCTTCCGGTCGCCACCTACACTGTCCCAGAACCACCACACGTTCTCCCTCCAGCGCTCAGTTGATCGGATAGGTTTTTGGGATTTTCGGGGAGAAGATGATCGTGGAGAGATCGTCATCTATCCACGATACCGGCCTCCCCTATTAGTATGGCGCTGAGGGAGATCGGGGGCAATCCAAACATGGAAGGATTTGGCGCTACCGATCAATACGCGTAATCACGTAATTATGGAAATAATTGCAATTGAATCGCGTTAATCCTATGGGCAACGGGTGGAAAACGGCCGTCTAGGATTTCCTCTCGAATTCCATGCTGAGAGATATGCTCTATTTCACATTAAGGGATTTCTCCGGATAAAAACCTTAGATTCATTTGGATCAGGCGATGTCACCGTTCTGTCGGCGTGTCCTTCTCGAAGGCTTCGTTTTAGGGTTTTTCCCTTGTTCAACTATTGTTCTTAGGTTCAGTGTGTCAATGCCAGAGTTTTAGGTTCAATTTTTCTTATAAATTGGATCAACTCTCTTTTTCTACAGTGAAGTGTAAGAACTCCTTGACTGTTCTCTCAAAAATATATATATATGGCTCGATCTCTTTATGGATCATCGTGACAACAATGGTGAATTCGTCAGCTTTGTGGAATGGTCAGTGCTCACAGAAATACAAGAACTGATCACTGTAAAAGATATAAGTAATTAATCTAGTAATCTACTCCATATAGCCAAAACTGGAATCGATGTATGTTCAAACGTTTACTCTGTCCAGTCACTAACTCACTATGCTGCCGGAATTGAAGTTGTCTTTAATTAATTTCTTCCGTGTGCCAAGTTATGTAGCCAAATGAATAGTATGTTATGATGTACATGTAATGCAAAACTAGTAACACATCAATTGGTCCCATGGATTTGTAATTTTCAACCACTTTCAGACCAGAGAAAAGGAAATTGGAGCGATAGTCTTGAGGGGAACAACGTGTCTCACTCGGCAGAGGAGGAAGCCATCTCCAGCTTTGTTCTATGTGTTCTTTTTTTTTTTGAAAACCATGCGTTTTATTAAGCTCAGAAACAAAGTACATGGTTGACAGTACAATTTCGAGCCCTCAGGCTAGATCTTAGGGTAGAAGCAAAACATTGATTGGATGGGTAAGCAATATGAGCAATGTTTTGGCAACTAAAGATTGGAGGGGATGAAGGGTTCCCTCTAGCATCCTTGGCTAGCTTATCTGCCAACTTGTTGAGATGTCTTGGAATCCAGTGGACCTTGAGCAAATGTCCTGGTAAGAAGGTTAAGATTTGACTCCAAATAGGTAAAAGACTCCAATGGCTTGGATCTTCATGGAAGTTTCCTTTCTTCGCTGTGTCCACCACCGTTGAGCAATCCATGAGGAAGATTGTGTCTGTGAAATTCAAAACCAAAGCAATCTCCATAGCTAATTGCAAAGCAAGCAGTTCAGCTTGTAAAGGGGATTCAGTCAAGTGACAAAAAGCTTTAATGAAAAGAGCATTGTGAGTAGCAGGAAGATGAAAAAAGATCCCAATGCATGCTTTATTATGTTCCCAGGAGGCATCAACATAGCATCTGTTACCTTCAGGCAGCTGTTCCATTCTTCTCTCCGAAGGGCTCTGGTCGATGTTATCCTGCAAATGAGGTTGCTCAATCAAGCAAGAGTAAGTGTTGATCATAGCTTCTGCTGCAAAACAGACTTGTGTTGGCTCGAGCACCTTCCCCTGAAATTTAAGATCATTTCTTGCTTTCCAGATTTGCCACATGATTGAGAAGATTCTATTAAGGGAGGCTTTGTTAGAGCAATTATTTACAATGCAAGCAATAATGTGAGCCATTGAGACATTATCAGAAAAAATGTCAGTGTTCAGATTGATATCTGAGATTATCCAGGTGATTTTGCTAAAAGGGCAGTCCAAGAAAAGATGGAAATCATTTTCAATCATGCCACATCTAATGCAATTTGGAGAAATTTCACTGATTCTGAAATTAAGCCTGGAAGCAGTAGGAAGAGCTCCCATCAGCAATCTCCAAGCAAAGGTTTTAATCTTTGGAGGCATACACTTGTCTTTCCAAACCTGTTTCAAGATTGTTCTGGCATGTTCACTTACTTGAGATCCATGTGAGGCTTCTCTTTTCCAGATCTCCTTGTATGCACTTTTGGAATTGCACTCTCCATTGGGAGTGAATTTCCATCGAAGTTTATCTTCAGAGTTGTCTTGGATGATTGGTACCTGCAATATCATATTAACCGCTTGCTGCTCAAAGATTGAATTGAGCTTTTGGGCATCCCAGCACTTGTCAATTGTCCAAAGATCTGCAACAGTGTTAGGAGCTTTGTTCTATGTGAGAGTGTGTTGAGGCCTTGCAGCATTTCCAAACGCCTCCAGTTCCTAGCTAGCCTTGCAAATGCTCATGGCTGACCTAATCATCACTGCTATACATGACAGTTGTGAAGTTTTGATTTTTGTCATGGAAAACAAAGAGCAAAAAACTCTATAAATCATCGATCACCTCCCGAGTAACTTTCCAGGAAGCTGTGAAAAACTACTGATAAGTATTTATTTCCTCTCTTATTTTGCTACCTTCCATTAATGAAGAATATCTCTATGGTCCTCTCATAGTTAAGGAGAGTGTAGTATTTTTCACTTGACGTAGTTTAAACTGCACTCACTACAAAGGGGCTGCAATAGTAGCATTTGGTTGGGCATGTACTCACTACCAGGGTTCCGACGAAAACCGACCGGATTTCGTGAAATTTCGACGTTTCGACGAGGCTCGAAAGTAGAAATCGTCTGAGATTTCGAGAAGTTTCATCCAAATTAAAATTTGAATTGATAAAAAAGAAAAATCAAATAAAATCTTATAAATACTATGATATTCATAGAACCTATTGGGATATAAATTTTCGAAAAAAATGATGTATTGTATGTATTTACTGAAACTTACATCAGGAAAGAAAAGAATAAATAATCAAGAAAAGGAAAACACTTACATGGGCAAAAACCGACCGGAAATAAAAAAAGGAAAACATTTACTGATTTCGATGATTTCGATCAGAATTTCGCCAAAACCGA
Source organism: Oryza sativa Japonica Group (assembly GCF_034140825.1). NCBI lineage: Eukaryota > Viridiplantae > Streptophyta > Magnoliopsida > Poales > Poaceae > Oryza > Oryza sativa. The sequence continues at coordinate 2,309,217 of NC_089046.1, forward strand.
CCGGTTTTCGAGAACTTGTCGGCAAACTTAGGGAATTTGTATTCAAATTTTGGTTTATGAAATTTGTTCAGAATTTACTGGTTTTTCACCGGATTTTGCGAAATTCCGTATTCCGCCAGTACCTGAAACAGAAGGGCCTGTCGGAATCGTAAACCCTGCTCACTACTGCCTACCGAGCTAATGTAATCCTGCCGTATTCCTGAGCAGAGTAAAGGAACAAAGGAAGCCAATAGCTTTTTGGCACTTCACCTTGTTAAAGCCAATAGCTATAAACATAGTATATAGTATATAGGATTATTTGTGAAACATAGTGTGTGTGTGTGTATTACGATATGTATGGGATTTGTACATGATCTACGATCATGATAACACGATCCACTAAATCAACAGATATATTTTTATGGTTATTTATAGGGACTCTCAACACGATGTGTGATTGCGATAATACGATACACCAAATCAACGGTAAGTTTTTTTTAATTAACGCAATAGCTCCTAAGAACTGTATAATCAGTTTAATAATATAGCCAACTAGTTTCAAAAATTAACATATCATCTATAGCTAACTCAATAGCCTACTAATACAATAGTCAACTATAGATATATATTACATCATTAGTGCATTCCCCGCATTTCTCTCACATGGTTTATTGGAGCTCGTGCTGCAGCTGGCTATAAATCTATAGTCTGCTTTTCCTCTCTCTCCTCTCCTTTCTGCTCCACATAAGCACAAATACATGTGAATATATATATAGCCCATTTACATCATCTTATTATACTCGCTCTTACATCTGGCACACCACTAGGCTTATGTAGCTTGTCCATACTACAGTGATTGGAACGCAGAGAGATTTGGGACTACGAGCTATAAAATCTATAGGCCGCTTTTCCTCTCTCTCCTCTCCTTTCTGCTCCACATAAGCACAAATATATGTGAATATATATAGCCCATTTACATCATCTTATTATACTCGCTCTTACATCTGGCACACCACTAGGCCTATGTAGCTTGTCCATACTGCAGTGATTGGAACGCGGAGAGATTTGGGACTACGAGCTATACCCAAAGCCGTCACTTTCACTGTAGTTGTGTCTCCTAATCCATCCCATTCGTAGTACTACTTCCATTTGATTTGCATGGACATGTTATGTTTGTCATGAGGTTTAGATTGTGCTAACATGAATCTCTTGTCTCTCTGTACTCTACTCGATCATCTGGTTTCTATGAAATGTTGGGGTATCTCTTCTCGCTTCACCAACACCGCTTATATATAAAGAGGAGAGGGGTAGTATCTTGAATTTGATCTGGTATTGCAGCCATTTGTGGAAGGTACAGAGTACAGACCATGATAGGCTCCTGGTGTAATGAGAAAGAAATACACTATAAAGTTCAGAGTCACTCCATCATGAAGTAGCTGTGCTGCAAAAATTGATGAGACCATCCATATACTCCCAAATTGTTTGACACCGTTGACTTTTTTAAAAATGTTTGACCGTTCGTCTTATTAAAAAAATTAAGTAATTATTAATTATTTTCCTATATCATTTGATTTATTGTTAAATATACTTTTATGTATACATATAGTTTTACACATTTCACAAAAGTTTTTGAATAAGACGAACGGTCAAACATGTTTAAAAAAGTCAACGGCGTTAAACATTTAGGGAAGGAGGGAGTATATCCTTGAACACATGGTATGTTTGCCCATAATCATGAACACATAATACTAGCAATTAGCTGCACTGGCACAGTGGTACATGAATTGATATACTCACACACAATAACATCTCCTGCACACACATACAAAAAAAAAAGCAAAATTCAAAATATTACGCACTATGCAATTATAGGAGATCTTATGGGAAAATCGGGGCAGTAGTTTGTCCACAACGAAATTGAACTTCACAAATCAGTTTATCCAGCTAGTGCTAAAGTAATTTCAATTGCGAAAGAATTTTTTTTAACATGAACATGAGGAAAGCTGTCTCTCTCAGGCGAAGGAATGCTTGAACACAACTTCACCTAGACTTTCATCCACCACCAACATAACATACAATGCTGCAGCGGAATTTTCAAAATTGATCGTTATTGCTTAGACAGCTGTGATTAGTTCCAGGAACTCATTCAGTTCATCCCACATCCTGCTTCTCAGAAGACATTATCTAGTATCTTGTGCAAGGAAAACAACGATGCTTCTCGGTATCTGAAAGAACATAGTCATAGTTAGTCTAACGAAAAGGTAGGAAAAGTATCTTAAAGATACAAAAGAAGAAATTGTCATGAGCAGACGTACTAAACCATGTAACTACTGACTGCAGAAAATATACAATTGCATTTTGGACATTCATCTAACTCAAGTGCACGGATAAATTGGAAAGATGAAAAGTTAATCATAGCATTATGCCCTCTGCTGTCCAAGCTGTATTGGAGAATTTGATGGTAGAAGTATGCCAATGATCAGTAACTTAACCACAAGACTGCAAGGAGCATTCCCAATAGGCATAAACAAAAAATACACATGGAAGATCAAGAGTGTATAATTATGTAATACCCACCAAAGTCAGTGGCTACCTAAGCACAGGGACCCAGTGACTTTAAGAGTTAAAATGATTCAAGTGTAATGAAGATTGCTTTAAAGTTAACATCCGCTATACTCTTGAGACTTCCTATTTTAGTACATCAGACTACAAAGCATGGTTTTCAAAAAAAAAACATCAGACTACAAAGCATGCATTTTTTCTGTTGGCCACAATTACAATTTAGCAAGTTCAAATAAAATTCTGATTTTTACTGCACAGATGGTACACTGGTACTGCATGAATAGTGTATCAGAAGATACTGTCTTTGAAGCCCCGATCTTCTGAAGGAAGTTATCCAGTTCAGAATACACATAATTTCAAGTTACGCTGTATCTAGACAGAATCAATGGAACTGATGGCAATATTACATAGGGCTACCGCTCTAAAATCTGCAGCATTTTCTATTGATAACAGGGGCGGAGCACAATGGACCAGGGGGGGTTCCCAGGCACCTGGCCCAATTTCTAAATTTACTGCTTACCGTTAAGTTTCACCATAGGGGCACCCCCCTTGGCCCAACTCAGTGTACCCCCCGTTGGCCCATACGCAGAGGAGAAGGCTGAGAATAGGCTGCTCGCTGAGATCGCCAGCACTCGTCCTCGATGCCAGGACCGACGCCTCGATCACTTCGTTCGCAGAGACCCATCTCTCTTTCTCTTCTTTTCCTTTTCTCTAATCGCCATCAGGACCACTCGCTGACTCGTGTTAATGCCCTCAGGCAACAGATCCGCCGTCATCCCATCACCGTCGACATCTTCTCTTACGTGTAGCTGGAGGAACCGATCGATCAGCATGGCAAGAAGCAGTTCAATCCACTTGCTAAGATTTGCTCATCTAAATATGCCACAAAAATTAAAGGTATCGATTTTTCTCCTCTTATTTCTGATCTAGTTAGTTTGATTAATTTGTTCCAAGCAAATCTCAAAGTTAAATAGCGTTGTTTGAACTATGTGACTGTTTATAATTCTTTTTTTTTCATATTAGGGTTTGAACAATTCAGGATACATTTTTCATAGATCGATTGTTTTTTTTATATTTTTTTATGTTTCCCTCCATGGCTTCCTTTCATCTTTTATTTCGGTAAGCACTTTTCCTCGCTGCTCACTGATGTTGTAGTTAAAAGTTGTCTAGGAATATTTAAATACCATTATCTAGAGTGTTATGCCACCATACATATGGCAAAGTGGTGCACCCCCCTCAATTGTGCTCCAGCTCCGCCACTGATTGATAACACCATAAAGCATCGGTCTTCTTTCAAAAAGAGATAAAACATAGGTAGCGTTCTTCGTGTTGCAATATGGAATGATTGACAAATTTTAACGAATTCAAGTTACCTTAGCAGCAAAAGTTGTCCTTAGAGAGGCGTGGTAAATTTGATAGCCTTGAGAATTCTATTTTCCAGTTCATTATCAGCAATCCACACAGAGCTCTTCCTGCCCAAGAGCTCCCTGTCCTCCGCCCTCTTATCTGCTTTGAGCTTCTCCTTCTCCCTCCAGTTCTCCAGCTTCTCACCTCTTACTTTCATCTGTACATCATCTCATCTCAGTTATAAAGTCATTTCGCTGATATTTTTAACATATCGTACCAGAAAAAAAAATTAAATTAGTAGATTCATTTCTACAAACAAGTAACGTAATTCACTTGATCCTCTAAAAAAACCCGCACGGTAATCGTAAGACTCCCACTCCGGCAATTCAACAAGCAACTCATGTGCAACGGGTGATCAACGCAAAAGAAGGGGGATGAAGCGGGACTAGGAGGGATGTTTACGAGGGCTTGAAGGAAGTAGTCCTCGAAGGCGCGGCGCTCGGCGGCGCGCGTCTGCGCGGCGGCGGCCTTGCGCTCGTCGGTGGCGAGGCGGGCGGCCTCGGCGCGGGCCTCCGCCCTGCGCTGCCGCTCGGCGCCGAGCAGCTGCGCCTCGTAGGCGTACTGCCCCCGCAGCCCGCACGTCGCGCGCGTAGCCCTTGCGCAGCCGCTCCAGCCGCGCCCACGCCTCGCGGGGATCCCCAGCGGGCTCCCCCCAGCTGCCGAGGTGCTCGCTGGGGTTGGAGAACTCGTGCGGCTCCGGCCTCGCCAGGGCCTGCGCGGTGGCGTGGAGGCCCCGGAGGAGAGGGCGGAGGAGGTGGCGCGGCCGGGAGGACGAGAGCGCCATCGCCGACGAGGGGACAGGGGAGAGATCGCCGCGGCGGTGGCCGGCGACGGCGAGTTGGAGCAGGAAGCCCTTCCTGTGGGCCGTTTGATCATGTTCTGATGGCCAGCTCGGCCCATGTAAAGCCCAACAATTTTTTCCTTGATGGGCTTAATCTGAGACCAATATTACGATACTGTTTAAGTGTAGCAATTTTAGTGCAACCTATATTAAGTTGTGATCCAAATTCATTTGCACATAATAAAGGCCAGTTTCTACCGGAGTGAAGCGGAGGTCCGTCGCCAGAGGCTTGTTACGAATCGTTATCCTTTTAGGGTTTCACCTTCATATATACCTGTTATAAGCCGTTGTTCGGTGTTGTTAACCTCACCCCGATATAATGAAGATATTTTGCTGGCTGGCGCCCGTGGTTTTTCTCTCCTGTTTTGGAAGGGTTTTCCACGTTAAATCTCGTGTCTTCTGTGATTGATCTCTTGTTATTTATCGTTTATTTGCCTATCGCTTCCTAACAACCTGAAAATATAAGTTCTAACTGAAATTGGTCTCAACATATTCTGGAACTGCAGATGCTGCACAAGACGCATGCCCATCCAAGATACCCTTCTTTCTTTTCAGGATTCAGAATGCATCATGTACAAACATACTAACTAGTGCAAGTCTATTTTCACTGTTTCAGTTCTGTTCCGGTGACCTTATTAAACCTGATACGTCTTCACTAATGAATTACATGGTAAATTTACATTAAAATGATCAGCTGCCCTACACTTATACACTAAAATGCAGGAGCATCAATTACAGAATAGATGCGTGTCATAATGCCAATTGTAGGGATTGAAGGAGCAAATCAGCAAAGGGAATCTGATGCTACCTCTGCTTACATATCCCAGGCTCATCCAATTCAGTTGCATCTTATCGACATTCCATCCTATTACTACTATAATAATCTGTGAATTCATCGCGTTTTCCACCACCTGACACCAATTTTTTAGCTTTTGCATCAAGCTCTCTTCCAGCTTTCCACAGGTAGTTCAACCCAACAAGCAGCTCAACTATGGCAGCCTCGCTCTTCTTCTGGTCAGCAAAATGCAGCGTCTGCAGGAGCAGCACACCTGTACCGCTCGACGCAACATTTCTCTGCTCGAAATTCCTCTCCGATTGCCATCGCAGCATGTTGTGAGCCAGCGGAGCTAACCATCCGAGGATGCGCTGCACCGTGCCAGACCACTCTGCAGCCATGGCAGGATCACAAGCTGAAGAAGAAGATGATGAAGAGGCTGCCATGTTCTTGGCGATCGGCCTGAGGCGAGCTCTGAGAGATGCCCGAATCCGATCGGTGAGCATGTTGTACAGGGCATCTCTCTCGTCTGGGCAGATATGGCGAGGCGCGACGGCGAGCTTCTCGATGAAGATGATGAGATTCGCGTAATGCAGGGCCAGCGCCGCGGCGCCGAGTGTCGTCACCGCGGGCGCGTTCATCACCCAGTTGTGCGATGACGACTCGAACACTATTGAGAGATTCGAATTTGTGTGGTCGCCTTGGAACGGGGAATTGATGCTGGAATAATCGTCGTTGCTGGCTGACACGTAGTAGCTGAAGCTGAGTGGAAGATCACCATCTCCATGGATCTTCCACCTCTCGCTGTCCGGAGACCTGCTCCCACTGACCATGCAGCCGATGAGGTGCTTCCCGGCCATTGGCCATTTGAGTTGTCTCAAGCTCTGGCTCCTGGAGACAAGAAACCGACGAACATGTTCGCCGCCATTGGAGACCTTGCCGGATTTTGCATCGAGCAATGATCTCCGGGGAGTATGTGTATCTGCGGCGAAATCTGAAGGATAGACCAAGGAATGCACGCTGCCGACGAAGGAATTAGTCCATGAGAGGCGGGTGGTGGCGAGCGAGATCATGGCGTCGTCGTCCATGGTGGCGACGTTCTTGGGCTCCAGGCCGAACACTTGGGCGATCCTCGCGACGATGGTGAAGAGCGACCTGGCGAGGAGGCGGACGGCGTAGTCGAAGCTCCGGTTCCACAGCGAGGCCGCGCGGAGGCGGTCGACCTCCTGCCTCTGCTGCGCCACGCGGCGGGCGGCCTCTCCTTCTCCGCCGCCGCCGCTCGCCGCGCCCTTCCGTCGGGTGCCTGATCGGCGCAGGCCCCCCGCGGCCGCCTGCTCGAGCTCGGCGAGCACGTCGAGCTCCTGGGACAGGAGCGCCGTGGACGCCACGAGCCGCTGCATCTTCCGCGCCTTCCGGTCCATCTTCCTCGCCGCGGAGTACCGCAGCCGGTGCGGGTCGGCGAGACGGCCGCCACGGACGAGGGCGGCGAAGAGGGCGTCCAACCTGCGGAGCAGCGGGTCGGCGCACCTCGCGGACAGCCGCGCGACGGCGCGCGAGAGGTCGGCGCAGGCGGCCGCCATCTCGGCGAGCGCGAGGGACAGGAGCGCCGCGTCGTCGTCGGCCACGAGCAGGCGCACGCCCTCGAGGCGGACGCGGTCCCCGCGGAGCCGCCCCACCTCGGCGTCCCCGAGCGCGCGCCACAGCCCCGCCGCGCGCGACATGAGTGCCGCCACCTCGAACGCCACCGCCCCCACCACCCTCCTCTCCCCGCCGCCTCCGCTCAGCTTCCGCATGTCGTGACGCGACGTGGGTGGGTGCGTGCGGGCAGCGCGCGGCGCGAGTGGGTTTTAGGCGAGGCGACGAGGCGAAGCGAAAGCATAGGTGGTGTCACGGGTTGCGTTTGCGCGGTGGGAGTTGAAACCGAGTGAGGTGGGGGGGGGGGGGGGGGAGATTATTCGGTGGATCGAGAAGTTGGGGTGATTTGGGTGGATTCGGCGTGCGTCCCGTCGCCCAGCGCTGCGCAGCAGACGGAGGGGAACTATTCTAACCTCTCGAATATCGTTTTCGTTATTTGCATGTCATTATCTTTTCAATATTTACATGTAATTAAATAGTGAAAGGATCTTGATATCGTCTAAAGGGGTGAATAGGCGATTTTTAAATAAATACGGAAGCTAAAACAAAACAGGGTCGGATTGTCTGATATCAGGTCGGATAGTTCTATGTGATCGGATAGTCTGAACTGAGATCAGACTATCTGACCTGCACAACAACAATACAAACAAGAGAACAACCTAAGATATCTAGATTCAATCCACAAGCAAAGAGGTGAGCTCAACCAACAACAATATTAGCATGCCACAAAGCAATGCAACAAGAAGGTAAAGAGAGTGAGGATATCACCGAGGTTTATGCGCCGATGTATTTCCCGGAGTTCTAATCCTTGAGGGGATTCTAGTCTCCGTTGAGGGGCTCGCAAAGAGCCGGGTCTTTTTCAACCCTATCCTCGTGAGGTTGCACAAATGGACTCCTCCTTTCACTAAGGGTATCTCTTTCCTTGCGGAGGCGAGATCCGGCCTTCACAAACTTCTCTTGAACAACCACACGTAGATCGGTGGCCCAAGAACGACACCTAGCCGTCTAGGAGTCCTCAACCTCCAAGAGTAATAAACACCACACAACTCTTGGACAAATCCTAGTGCTCAAGATCAAAAGAAATATACACTAGACTCCCAAACTCCAAATTCACACACAAAGATCCAAGTCACAAAGAACAAGGGGGATTTGAGATAGAGAGGGAGATAGCTCAAAGATCCAAAGCACTTAGCACAAAGCTCAACCCAAAACAAGATTTGAATAAAATGAGTTTGGGCAACCCTAGAAAAGGGGTTAGTGGGGGGTTTTTATAGATCCCCCAAAATGTGACCGTTGAAGGGGAATCTTTCAGTCCACGTCGGATAGTCCGATATTTTAAACCTCCAAGGCAAGGAGAAACAGAGAACGAAGTTTCATGAAATTTCGGATTTTCCGAGACATCAGACTATCTGATATTAAATCGGAGTATCTGATATTTTAGAAGCAAAAACTTCATCTTCAAACAGAGACTCAAGTTCCATGAAATTTCGGAGTCTCTGTATCATTGGACTATCTGATCCAACATCGGATACTCCGACACTTAGAAAAACTCACTCGAAAGGATTTTTCAAACAAAGACAGAGAGTGAAGTTCTGTGAAAAATCAGATAGTCCGATACATCGGATAGTCTGATTTCAAATCGGATAGTCTAATGTTGCTCAAGCAAAAATGCAATAACTTTTTACTCTGAACTCCGATTTCGAAGATCTTGGACTCTATGGAAAGCTAGTTTCGTGGGCTATCAAACCCAACATAAAACATGGTCCAAAACCTTCAAGAGATATTGAAAAACTTGCAAAGAAACCCGGTGTAAGTGTTGTGACAAGTGAAACAACTCGGGATTAAAAATTTTGGCTTAGGTTTTTCAACTCACACAAACATGAAGCATTTTGAGCACTAGTATTTAACCAATTATATGCATGTGGTATCCCTCTTAATAGTACAGCATCCTAAACTCAAATTTAAAAAGCAAAGTTATACCAATAGGAGTACCTTCACACCATATTGATTCTTCACTTGGAGGGTTACCAACGTCAAAGTCATTTGATCATCGGGAAGATCTCATCTTCTTGATCTTTGACATTTCATCTTCCATTTCTCAAATGATTAATGTGGATAATCCATGGCTTCAAATGGCCTCGCACGGTTCATCACGACACAGTATTCACTCGCCCTTCACCACCGGTTTCGGTTCGTCGGCGCCAAGCCCCTTGCTTGCCCTTCACCACCGCATGGTCCATCGCAACTGAGCGTCGCTTGTGCTTCACCGTCTTGCCATAGGTAGTCACTTCATACCCGCATCTTCAATATCTTCTCTTTAATTCTCATCCATCGATAAGTCTATTTCCTAGCTTCTTCATAGGACTAATCACTTGCTTATACACTCAATAAGTGCATTAGTCCCTTAATCGTTTGTCATCAATAAACCAAAACCCACTAGGGGCATAGATGCTCTTTCAAATAGTTACAAAAAATATAAAAAAATTAATAATATATATTATGTGATAAATTACTCCACAAATATGCAGTATAAAATTTAACTTGTGCAAGTTACAACGAAAACAAATTTAACTATGAGAATACGTTAACTGATCGTAGTTTAATTTGTTTTAATTTGCATATTTGTGGAGTGATCTATCATATACTTCCTCCATATGTTATTCTATAACGTCAATGACTTTTTGACTTACATTTGACCATTCGTTTTATTAAAAAAATATTATATAATTATAATTTATTTTATTGTGACTGGATTATGATCAAATGTTTTTTTAAGTATGACATAATATGTTCATATTTGCAAAAAAAATTTGCATAAAATGAATGGTTGGTAAAAAGAAAAAGTCAACGGCATCATGCACTAAAATACGAAAGGGGTATTAATAAAATAATTTTATTATTTCATAATTATTTGATAACATGCACCTCTGGAATTCAGGATCCACTACCCAGACGGAGGCGATGCTCTGTTGCATGGCTGTGTTGTGGTGCGGGAGGGAGGGTTGGGATGTTCGCCGCGGCGCGGGGATTCCAATGATGGAGAGGGTGGAAGCGGACAGCCGGTTAATTTGTTCGTCTCGGTGGCAGGCCTGCCACTTTGATCGCCTCTTTGACTGGCTTATATTACTGCACGGATAATTACGAGTTTATCAGTAGTGGAGACGGGAGAGTACCGCCAGTACAATTTACAGGTTTTGATGCTGGTGGATTTGGCGATTTCCCCGTGTCTGTGTCATGCGGTATGATGTGATGCGTCCAAATTTAAAGTTCGGTTTCATTTCTTGTGTGTTTGTGTGAGATACCGGCCGAAGTGGGTTCGATTATTGGTCCATCATACTAGTACAGTGTGTGCGATACTAACACGTTAGTGTCAAATATCAGTGATCTAGGTAATTATTAAGTCCAAAGTATACTAATAAATCCTTCTCACTCAAGTATTTTGGCTCATTCTTTCTTCATTTTATTTATTTTTTTGCTATATACTTTGGCTCATTCGATATCAACTAACCCAATGATGTACTCTGAATTATTTATGTCAGTTTTGGATCACCTTCGATAACAATAAGTCGTATACGTTTGTAGTATGAAGTATCATGACCCTTTCGACCAATTACAATAACAAGTTTGACATGATGCTATATAAAAAACAAATAAAAAATATGTTAACTCTCATGCAAGACTTAGCTTTTCACATATTTCAAAGTAAATGGATTAAACAGGTAAAGAGAGAAGAGAAGAAAATTAAAGACAACATTATATATCATCTATTATACATATCAGTTTCAACATTAGTTTCAACCTTATAGCTAATAGTTAGCTCTACTATTAAACTCGTTGTTAGGTGCTACAAGCCTACAACATAATACTCCATCCGTTTGAGGTTAGTTTGAGGTTATAAGACGTTTTGACTTTGATCAAAATCAAACTACTTTAAATTTGAGTAAGTTTATGCACAAATATAGTAATATTTATAATACCAAAATAGTTTCATTAAATTAATAATTGAATATATTTTCATAATAAATTTGTATCGAGTTGAAAATATTATTTTCTTTTCTACAAACTTAGTTAAATTTAAAGCAATTTAACTTTGATAAAAGTCAAGACATCTTATAACTTTGAAACGGAGCCTCCTAAATCCGAACTGATCCAAAACATAACGTCACTATTGGCCCTGATAAATGATAACGCATCATCCTTCGGAACCATTTCACTCGGTGGATGCCTGTGCGTGTTGTTGACCTATTTGACTGGCTGCAGAGATGATTGCAATCAATTTTTCAAAACTAGTTTTGATGTAAGAGGATTTGGCAATTTGCCGGTGTCTATGGCTAATGGCATCATGTAAAGCGGCCAAATATAAGATCATTTCTACCGGCCCAAGTAGGTTGGGGTATAGTACCAGACTGGTCCAGCTTGACGAAAGAAAGAACAGTTAGGACTTAGGCAACGGCAAGCTTTCTACTATATACCAGTAGGGTATATATAACTATAGGTATGTTGGTCTGAAAATGTGTGCAATACTAGAACATTTGACTACCTGTTAAGAGAAGGGTTAAAGTTTTAAGCCTCAAACATCAGCGAGCTAAAATTAAGTTCAAAGTATATATGGTAAATCACTAACCCTTCCAGAGTGAATGTTGAATGGCCGAATGATTATGATAGTTATTCGAGAGCGGAAATGAATAATTAAGTATTATAGAGTTAAAAATAAATTATATCTCAGAGAGTCATATATATAAAGTTATTAAAAAATACACCATTTAGAATTTTAAAAAGCGTGAGCATTTTATCATTCCATTATAAGGTGAGAAGAGCGTAGAGTACAGAACTAGCTCATTCGAAATCAAGTATGTAACTCGCTACAGCTTAAACTAATATAGTGATGTATGAATTCATGTCAGTTTTGGATCACCTTCAATAAAAAATATACTTTTTTATATGTTGCTACCTACGCTTCCTAACAGATCCAAAACCTAACATCACCATTGTCCTTGATGTATCATCCTCTTTGGAACCATTCAGTAGCGGTGCACCGTCTCACCGGCTCCCCTGCTCAACCAGAAACTTCTTTTTTTTTTGCGGGATTTAAATCGTTAGTGATCCAAACAAGCCATAAACTAAAACTCTTCTTCGTCTTGTTTGTTATATTAAACCTCAACAACTTTCTAAGGTTCTATTTAGGCCTATTTAGCAAGGCTCTAACTCTAAATTTAAGTTAAAGATTAGGTCTAAAGTAACCTAAACCACAGCTTCACATCTCTAGTTTATTTTATGATAGCACTTTAACCAGTTCCAATTCCATTTTAGATAGAGCTAGAAATGTTAGTTGGAGCTAGAGCGCTCTACCAAACAAACCCTTAGAATAGC